>NW_026730693.1:0-7000 GCF_030272615.1 Cryptomeria japonica | reverse complement strand
TTGTAATGTGCGAATATTCTAATATCATTCAGGCATAGGAGTTGGTCGATCATTGGTGATCAAATTGGATTCAGAAGAGGATTTAGTCCTTCGGCACTGAGCTTAACTGGGACTATCATCAAGCATGGTAGATGTTATTTCTATTAGTTTAGTCTATTGGATTATTGTCCATTTATCTTGATATGGATGTAGCCTCTCTGTAGTCAGTGTGACTCTTTTGTAATGAGCAGTACACTCTAGGAAGTGTGCCTTCCTGTAGGTGCCGGTCCCTCATTGTAACACATACTTTCTGCAGAAGTATCATCTGACTATGAGTAGGCTTCCCACTATGGTTTTTCCCTTTCTAGGTTTTCCACGTACAAATCATGGTGTTATGTGGTATGGTTTCTTTGCATTGATTATCTAGTTAATTGTTAAGTTGTATTGTTTACCGATATCTCTTCCTACCAGCATCTGTATATGCTTTATTGATACTTGATTTGTTTAAGGTTGTATTGTGGATTAAAATTTATAATCTGTTAAGAACTTATTCACCCCCCTCTCAGTTGTTCACCAGTTATCCTAACAATAGGTCCCCCCGACTCTATCTGCACTTTGAGATCCCAAATCTTCCTGATATCGGCCTTTGGTGAGATGAATTAATCTTCTGAGGCATGTATAAAAGGGAGTTGGTTTTCTCATTTGTAAAAGAAGCTGAAATTCAGGTGAAGGGATCATAAGCAAGCATAGGCAGAAATATACATGATCAAGCATTCAAGCATTCAAGTATTCTTCATTAATCAATGGGAGCAATATTACAACATTCATTAGCAAGCATGTGTGTGTGTGTTAGGGTTTTTTCATGTTACATTCCATTTCATGCAACACTTATGATTACATTCAAGAAGCAAAGCAATCATCATCAACAAGTTGGAGATCTACAAGGTATACATTTCCATTGTTTACATTAGAGAATTTGCAATTAATTTCTTTCAAGGTTGATTCCTCAACCGGGGTTTGACTAAGGCAAACTTGTATCCACAACCTTTCTCCCTCTCTTTTCTATGTGTAGGTTGTAGGTGCGCAATTATAATTGCAGGTTTGGGCTTCATTTGCAGAGATGAAGGAACCCTTTTCTTTTTGTGGATTTTGTGGAGGACCATGTACACTGTCACCATGGTCCTGATGAATTTTCTTTGAATTTGCAGGGTAGATCCGTATCAGTCTAATTGACTCAAATCCAAAGTTACAACATGATCTCAAACTGGTAGCTCCTCATTTCACCCAATCTCTCTCTTTGTTCCACATAGTTAACAAGTCAATTTTCCTATTTACAAAAGAGGGCAAAACACACTTCAACCCTTGCAATCCACTCTGAATTCACATCCTTGCTTCTCTTGGATTTGGATCTATTGGATTCAACCCCTCTTTTGAATGTAAATTTCCTCCACATGAAAATCATCCTAGTGACTTCCTTTCTCTCTCTTAGGTGGGTAGTCACTAGGGTTCAATTTTCCACTTTACACAAAGATAAATTATAGTGGAATCCCTACAACTTGAAATGGTTCCTAAGAAACAAAGGACCAAAGGGCTCATTTATGCACCTTTGTGATTAGGTGGTCTTGGTTCCCGAGCAACATTATAAATAAATCCTCTTGAGTCTACAAATGATAAACTTTAAGCATGTCGCTACTCTACAGATTCTAGTGAATATGAATGGGGTTTTGACAAGTCATCTAGAGATTATGAACTTGAAGACAATTTAGGACAACTTGGAGAACCTACATCTAAGGAATGATTCAAAGAAATATTTAAAGCAAGATAAACACTAGCAAGACCCAAATCTCAAGAACAAAAAGACAGTGGTGAATCATTTATAATGACTTTTTGGCATCCTAAACCCTCTATGTCTCAAAGGTCCAGGTCAAAACCACAAAAAGTGAGAACCCTCATTTCTAAGTGTCCTTCTAGTGATGTCGACTTATCTTCCCTTAAAATCAAGACTAATGAGGAGAGTACTAGTGATGACCTTGACGACTATCTTGATATATGGAAAGACTCTTGCATCTTTACCCTCACTTCAATCAATTCCAAACATATTCATGGCCTTTCCCTCATTCATCCCCAACTCATAGATTGGGACCAACAAGGACCTCCACAATTTGATACATTCCAAAACAATTAGGCCTTTATTGACTATCTTGTCATAAGAGATGATCTTCGTCTTAGGGACCATAAAGTGGGATACATTATTAAACTCAATAGCATGATGTACTTTTGAGAGGGTGCCAAACCTTCCATTTGCAAAAATATTAAAATAATAACAAATGATGGGTCTTTTAGTGAAAACTACTTTGTAGCACTTTCTAACCCCCCCCCCCCCCCCCAACAAAAAAAAAAGGAAAGGATGCATCCAACAGTGAAAACCTCCATGAGGCACTAGAGGATGGAAGGTTTGACACCCTTCTCATTACTTCATATCAAGATAAGTCATCTATATTGATTGAGGAGACCATAAAAAAAAAATAGTAGAACTAAAGAAGAATCAGATAACATCTTCCTTGCTTAATCATTAACTGTAAAAGAGCGATGACCTAGTTTCACAAGATTTTTTGAAGAAAGATAAATTTTACATGGTCATATGTGGATATGCCCAGACTAGATCCAGAATTAGTTATGCATCATTTCACAGTGACACCAGGTGCTAAACTAGTCATACATAAGTAACAAATGATGCATCCACAAGTAGAACTATTAGTGAAATTTGAGCTTGAAAAGTTATTGGATGTTGGCTTCATTAGACCAATTGACTATCCTAAATGGATTTCTGATCTTGTACCTGGTAATAATTTAGATGGCAATATAAGGATATGCACAAGTTCTAGAGACATAAACAAGTATTGTCCTAAGGATGGTTTTCCATTACTAAATATAGACCTGATCATTGATATCACAAGAGTCCATGATATGTTGGCATTTATGGATGGGTTCTCTAGCTATAATCAGATCAAAATTGCACTTGAAGATCAGTTGACATAAAACAAATTTCACTTGTCACTAGGGAACTTTTTGCTGAAATCTCATGCCCTTTTAACCAGAGAATGACAGTGCTACATGTCAAAGAGCTACAACTATGATATTTCATGAGATTATGCAAGTTACAATGAAAGACTATGTAGATGACGTCTTGGAAAAATCAATCATTGGAGAAGATCACTTTGATGTTCTAGTGGTTGTATTCAATTGATTGGAAAATTACAAAGTTAGGTTGAATCCCAAGAAATGTATCTTCGAGGTGACCTCCAAGAAACTCCTAGGATACATAGTGTTGCTACGAGACATTAAGGTTCATCTAGCTAAAGTCAAAGCAATTTTAGAAATTCCTCCCCCTAAGAATATTAGTCAATTGAGATCATTACAAGGAAAACTACAATCAATCCATATATTCATACCTCAAATCATAGATAAGTGTCATCCATTCCAACTTTTTCTTCAAAAGAACATCAAGTATAAGTGGGATGAAAAATGCCAATAAGCTTTTCAATTTATCAAAGATTGTCTTCTTAATAGTTCTCAACCCACCAATTCAAGGGAAGAACTTACTACTTTATATATCAACAACAATGATAGTAATGGGGAGAACTTTGGCAAACAATACCATGAAGGAAAGGAAAAAACCATTGACTACATCAAACACACTCTAAATTAATTAAACTCTAAATTAAGTGTCCATGTCTTGTTGTGGTTTTTGCTTTGCAAAAACTGTCAAATTACATCCTAACTCATAAAACCAAGCACATAAAAATAATTGATCCATTGAAATACCTACTTAGCAAAGCAACTCTTACAAGCTGATTAGCGAAGTGGGTAATGATCCTAAGTGAATTTCACATTGAATACGTCAACAAAAATCTATCAAAGGAAAAGTAATTGTAGATCAACTTGTGGATACACCAATGATCAATGATTCTCCTCTCATATCAAAATTTCTAGATGAGTCCATTGATGCAGAGTATCATGGACCCTCCCACAATCACATTGCAACTATTCATTCTTTCTTCTTCAAAAACTCAACTCTTCTTGATTCACCTTCCTTCACTAGGCTTTACCAAGATGCCCAAATAGAACTCTCAACTTTACCAACTTGTTCCAACACTTCATAAGGTCTCTATATACCCTATTCAACTTTACCCAATAGGATTCACTCACCCTATCAACTGGTTCTCTCTCAAACCCTTACTTGTGTCCCTAAATAGGCCAATTCCTTATTAACCTTGTTCAACAGGTATTCTGGCATTTACTCAAAATAATTTGAAAACACTTGACAAATAAATTGCATATTTGGATACCCTTTTGGATGTTACCTAACATATGTGAAAATAAACTATATTTATTTTGAACAAAATACTCAGACCAGCACCTTGCTACACACCAACTAGGCCCAATTAGCCCTCTTTTCCAAAGCAAGTGCCAACAAATGGTACAACCACAACACCAAACCAAAAAAATGTCTTGAAAAATGTTCCAAAACCATAGATTTTTCAGGTTTCAAGACAATACACAATCATTTGATAGGTTAGATACTAAACCCCCCTTTTTAGGCCTAAAAAACTAGGGCCTCCTTGTTCAAACCCCAAAACTACCTCCTTAAGGTATAGTTTTTGCTGCTATACTCATGCCTCCATTTTCATGCTTTTCCTCACTAAATCTCTTACCCTAGGGTATCAACACTTCATCTCAAAGTTATTACCTGCACATTTAAGTTTAGAGACACATATAATACAATATTATTGACCCATTCCACAAGAAACAAAAACCACATAAAGTGGAATGGGTCACATTTGCATTGTGACTCTCAAAACAACTATAAAATTGCCACCTACAGCAGTCTTTAGGATAGCCAATGAAGGTATATCAAATTTGAGTGTAAAACCTTCAATAATAGTATAAAATGGTAGTAAAAACACTCCTCTACATTTCCAAATGCATTTCCAATAAAAAAAAGAAGCAAAGAAGAAGAGTTTCAAACCAATAAAGTGCAGATTTTAGACAAAAATTGCAAAGAAAACCTTGTATTTTTATTGCCAAACTCCAAACTCTTGCACTGCCAAGCAAATACGACCCTCTACCTCTTCATTTTGGATCATAACAAACATATTCAAACCTCTTCCCTTCATGGAAAATGAAAACGAACTCTTAACCACCCATACAACCACTTTTGGGTGTTTACAATTTTAATTTATTGTCAAATTGACACTTTTAGTTGTCAATTGACAAGTATTTTTAACCTTTTTGCATCTTGACACTTTCTAATCAACTTTATTAAATTAATATGGTCACACAAGATCTTATGAAACTTAAAATTCTCATTAAAAACCTATTCTACCCATTGAGCCCCATTACATTACTCATTTTGACATTATTTGCCTAACATGGCAATTTTGACAACTTATTACAAAATGACTCATTACATGATTTTGATGACTCCAAATGGAATTATTATCCATGTTTAAAATATCAAATGGTCATTTTAACCTTATATAGTTAATATCTCATAAATCTTCATTATGGCCTCATGGTGGCCAATCTTCTCTTGGGTGCTCTTGCACCATACTCCCCGCCTCAAAAATTTCCAAGTCTCTTGGAAATGGTGTACCTACAAAACAAACAAACAAAAAAACTACGCCATCTTGTACTTTTATTGTTCTCATCTTCACCTTGTGTTTTTATTTGTCATTCTCTTGACTTCCCATCTATGGTTTATCTCTTGTACCCCTCATTGCTTCTTTTTCCTCTCGAATCTTATCCTCCATGCTCTGATTAGGCTGCTCCCATCTCCTCTCTATCTGACCTGCATCTCCACATATGCCAAAATATCTGATACTGTGACTCTTGCCTTTCATCTTCACTCTTGGTTTCCTATTCATTAGCAATATCAACAAAATAAAGAAGCAATAGCATGCCCCTTCCACCATCTGACTTCTACCAACATCCATCATCTTCACCATATTTGGAATCTCTGTCACAACAACATAAATCTGCAAAACAATTAGACTTACCACCCAAAGACAACTCATGGTCTTATCATCAACATATTTCATCTCCATGCTAGGAGAACTCACACTTTCACTAGCCTTCTCATGGCCCATCATCATCTTATCAACCAACTCAACTTCCTTTACCAACTCATTCCTCATCTCATGCCATTACTCTTGGCATACCAACTCTCTATCCAACTTCAAGGCTACATCAATAGCCTCACAATTCACTATCTTAGGGGTACTTTGTTGCACTATACCCTTTACTCCATCCAAAGGACATTCCATTGTCCCAATCAAAATAACTTTTGCATACTCAAGCCCTTCAATACTTGAACTCTTTCTGTCACCACCAACATCTCTATCATCTACCTCTGTCTCAACTCTTTGAGCCTTTTTTCCATTAGGTTCATTTTCCTCTTCACAAGCTACCTACTGCTCTTTTCTCTCTTGCCCTTCCAAGGGACAACTTACCTTTTCTCTAACATCTTTATCCTCTTCTAGGATCTTTGTCTCAACTTCATACACACCTACACTATCAACATCACCTTTTATCATACTATCCTCCACTTTCTCTGTCAGCAAATCAATTTTATCTTCTACTATGACCTCTCTAGGCCATCCTTGCCTTGTCATTGACAATACACTAGCACTCTCACTCACATTTTCTCCTCTTCTTATATAGACCTTTGACTTATCTGAACTACAATATTTCACATCAGCTAACTGAAATGATGCACATCCTATCAATGGAATCTTCATCTGCACAGTCTCACTTGGCTCCTTCTCAAGGATTACTTCCTTGTTCTCCTTCACCTCATACATGCTCTTTTCATCTTCTTCCTGTGACTTAGACTCTACCTTGTCTTCTTCAAGCCTAGAAGTGGCTTCTATCTCTATATTTTCTTCATCCTTATGTTCCTCATGTCTTAGGAACTCTCTTCTTGCAATCAACCTTATCCTTGACATTCCCAATGTTGCCT
>NW_026730692.1:0-7000 GCF_030272615.1 Cryptomeria japonica | reverse complement strand
TCAATAAAATCAGCCAATCTCCTAGATTTAAGCTGTTAAATGCAATCACGACAATCTCTCAAAATTTCAGAAAAAATGTCAGGGACCGTGGCGCTCGGAGTGCACATGGTCCTCGCAACTTTTTTCGAAATTTGCAGGGATGAAAGTTATGATGATTTTAAAGCTAATCTGAAAAAATTGAGTGATTTTACGATCTGTAGATAGGCCAAATTAAAGTTGCAATCTCAAAATTGAACCCTACCAAGATTGTTGAAAAATGCAAAATTCGAATTTTGAAAAAGGGAGGGAAACTGAAATTTTGAATTTTATGATTTTAGAGGGAATACCAAAAGCAATGCAAGTTTTGAAATTTAAAAGTTGACTCAATTTCACGCAAAATTCAATTTTGAAAACGGAAATCAAAGTTGGTGTAATTAAACACTTAATTTCAAAAGTCACAAATTGCAAGAATTTGAATAAAGCACTGAAATTTTGAATGAATGCAAACACACTTTTCAGATTTAGGATAGTAAGAAACACAATTTCGACATGAATTTCAATTTCAACAATTTTTGAATGATTAGAAGCCTTAAACCAAGCAATCACAAGACCAACTTTGACTTTAATTTTGAAAGTGTTAGAATTGATAAAATCAGCCAAAATTCTGGATTTTAGCAGAAAAATACAGTAAGATCTAGCTCCCGAAATTTTGAAAAAAATGTCGGGGACGATGGCGCTCGGGGTGCACACGGTCCTCGCAACTTTTTTCCAAATTTTCAGGGATGAAAGATATTATGATTTTGTTGCGGAATCCAAAGTTACAGCTGATTTGGAGATGTTTTGATCAGTGAAATTGTCGGTCAAAGGTTGAATCAAGAGGGTTTTAAAAATTAGGGTTTTAACACTTAACCACTTAATTTTCAGAATTAAAGCACAGATATGATTTGATAATTTGTAGTAGAAGGGTAGATCTAAAACAAGCATTAACAATTAAACATTTCACAAACTTAATTACTAAAAAGAAAATTTTAGGGTTTTTATGCAATTAACCTCTAAAATTTGCACAAGATCAAACATGGAAATGTAATCAAGGCATCCAATTTTTCAGATCTAACCATGAATAATCAGAAAGGATGTTCACGTCGGGTTCACCAAAATGTAAAGCAGAAAATCGCGAGCGAACCCCAAGTGTTCCCCCCACCACTCCGAGGAGAGGGGAAGGAGGTCACTTAGGATTGTCGGTTTTCACTTAGGGGAGACTTTACATTCAAAAGAGAGGTTGAAACCCACAAGATCCAATCCCACACAATGCAAGGTTGGATTCTAAATGAGTTTCAAGGGTTAAGACAGCAAGGCTACCCTCTTTTGTAAAGAATATAGATAGAAGGATCAAGCTAGGAATGCATAGAAAGTGAGAAAGATTCGCTTATAAACAAAGATAGGGATATAGGATGAAGCTGCGGACCTGGAATTAGCAGTAAAATGTCAAGACGATGTTGTCCTACAAATTTGAGCAAAAGTTGATGGGACGATGGTGCCCGGCGTGCACACGGTCCTCCGAAAAATCCGCGAAACGAAGGGGGATCTGTTCGTCTCTGCCCAAGGATTCCAGATCTTCAATTTCAGCCGCGTACCTGCAACCTACACATAGAAAAGCAAAGACGATTGGGGGGTTAGGGATTAGGGGTTTGCCCTTAGGTCAAACCCCAGTTTTGGAATTAACCAAGAAATGAGAAATGCTGTAAATGTAAATGATTGTAATGTAAAACAAGTACTAGTACCTTGTTGTAAGAATGTTTGTATTCTTACATGCGAAGGTGTAGATGTTGTTGTTTGTTGTATGTTGTATGTTGTAGTATGTGATCTCCTCTTCAATGGTTGAATCCTTGTCTTGAATGCAACACTTAGCCTTGAATGGAGACTTGGAATGATCAATTGCTTGAAGGAATGCTTGAATGCTTGAATGCTTGAATGTTTGAGTATCGCTTCCGTGTCTTGTACACATATGTCCTTCCTCTTTTCATCTACCAAAATGGGAGAGGAAAAGTAGTTTATATACTTGCCAATTAGGGTTGATAGACTAATTTTTCCGACCTTAGGCCGACCAGGAAAGATTATTTTCCAAATTGCAAGCATAAAGACCCGAAGCCCCATAGGAGACCGGGCCCAAAAATAGGGCCAGGGACCAGGGCGCTAGGCGCCATGGTCTTGGGGGACCAGGGTGCTGGGCGCTCTGGTCCCACCTCCCGGGACAGCAGGGTGCAAGGAGGATTAGGCCAGGGTGCAAGAAAATGCAGTTTTTGATGTCATGGACAAGTTTCGGGGTCTCCATTCAGGTTCAGTGTTGCATCGCCGTCGTGAAGACCCAAATGCGGTCGAAATTGCAAGTGTCACAATTTTAGGACGCTACAGTTCTAAAAACTATGTTTCAAAAATGGTTGTTTCGGGACCATACCATGCATGTGTATGATCCACACTTTTTGACACAATTAAAACTATTTTCTAAAACTGTTTTGGGAAATGATTTGTAACACACTTAAGATCGATGAGCATTTTTTTTTGTATTTCTTTTTTTAACTTTTTTTTTAATTAATTTTTTAATGACCATAATTATCTTTTTAAAAATTTGACGTGTACGGCCCACATAATTTGACATAAACTTAACATTTTTCATTTTTTTTAAATAGAAAATAATTTTCTATAGATTGATGAAATATAAAAAAAATTTCAAAATTCATTATAATAAAAAAGTTATTAAATTAACAAAATTAGTTAATATTTCAAGTTTATAGACCCGATTTAGTATCAATTAAATAAAATAGTTAAAGTAATCATTTTTTCTTTTAAATTACATATTTAGAAACTAGACAGTATAATCTGAAATGGGTTTTAATTTTGTATAAAAATTCTCTAATTAGAGGAACGTAAACTATTTTGGAAGTTCATATTGCTCGTTTCGACCATGGAGATTTGAATTTGAAGGTCCATGTCTCAAGTGTGGCCATCCCAGGCCTATCCCTGACCTAACCCCGAGGCAAGTGGCGGGTTGTGGAATCAAATTCCATAAAATGGGCCCCCATTTATGAAATGGGTGCCCGGTATATAAATCACAAGCCCCCATTTTGAAAACGGGGGCTTGTTCCTAAAATTACTTTTATTGTCCAAAAATTACAAAATGCGCCCGAAAAAATAGGTAAAATCGGATTTAAAAATAGGGGCCCATTTTTCTAAAAACGGGACCCCATTTCATATCCAAGTGGGCCCCCGTTTGAGAACAAAACAGGGGCCCGTTTAGTTTCGCCTCAGGCCCCCATTACATTTTGCTTTGGGGGCCTGAATCAAAAATGGGCCCCCATTTCTACGAGCGCATTTTCCAACGTTATGATTGTCTCGTGATGAAATCGTATCACACCTCAACTGGGCATGTATTTTTGTAGGTTTTCATATTTTTGGTCTATATATTCATAATGATACTATGAGTGCTTTAGGACATCCTAAAGATATGTTTTTCAGATATTGCTATACAATTACAACCTATCTTTGCTCAATGGGTACAAAAAACTAATGCTTTAGAACCTAGTTTGAGAGCTCCTGATGCAACAGCAAGCACCAAGTTAACCTAGGGAGGCAGCGATTTGATAGCAGTAGGTGCCAAAGTGGCTTTGTTACCTATTCCATTAGGAACTGCGGATTTTTAAGTACGCCATATTCATGCATTTACTATCCATGTGACTGTATTAATATTACTAAAAGGTGTTTTATTTTCTCACAGTTCTTGTTTAATACCCGATAAAGTAAACCTTGGTTTTTCATTTTCCTTGGACTTCCACCAATTTGTGACCCATTACCT
This sequence comes from Cryptomeria japonica, assembly GCF_030272615.1. Taxonomy (NCBI): domain Eukaryota; kingdom Viridiplantae; phylum Streptophyta; class Pinopsida; order Cupressales; family Cupressaceae; genus Cryptomeria; species Cryptomeria japonica. The sequence continues at coordinate 3,171 of NW_026730692.1, read as the reverse complement.
TACACTTACCCATATATCAATCCAAGTATATTAAGGAATTATTGAAGAAGTTTGGTTTGGATGATTCGAAGATAGTTGGTACTCCTATGGTGACTAGATGTAAACAGACGAAGGATGACGATTCTCCGAAAGCAAGTCAGACTAGATACAAATGTATGATTGGTGGATTTCTATATTTGACTCAGACTAGACCTGATTTTATGAATGTTGTATGTCTTGTTGCTAGATTTCAGGTTGATCCTAAGGAATCTCATTTTGTTGTTGTGAAAAGGATATTTAGATATTTGAAAGGGACAATTGATTTTGGTTTGTGGTATCCTAAAGATGATGAATTTACTTTGACTTATTTTATTGATGTTGATTGGGCAGGTGATGTGGATGACTAGAAAAGTACTGGTGGTGGTGCATTTTTCTTAGGAAAGAGATTGGTTTCTTAGATGATTAAGAAAAAAAATGTTATTTATTTATCTAGTGCAGAGGCATAATACATTGTTGTTGCTAGTAATTGTACTTAGGTGGTATGGATAGATGCTAAAAGGATATCAGAGTTGTTTTTGATAAGCCCACTGCTATATACTGTGACAATGCAAGTGCTATCAACATTTCTAAGAATCTGGTGTTGCATTCAAAGACTAAGCATATATCAATCAAGTTTCATTTCTTGAGAGAAAAGGTGAATGAGAAGGAAGTTAGATTGGAGTATGTATCCACAAAGGAACAAATTCCAGATATCTCCACTAAGCCTTTACCTAAAGATACTTTTTGAGTATCTCAGAGAGAAGCTAGGGGTGATTTTCCCTCCTGATAAGAACTAAGATACATTTATTTGCATCAATCTAGTGAATTTCACAAAGATATCTTGTGATCAGGATTGATGTTCAGTTGTAAGGAGAGGTAGTTTAGGTAAAGGGAGAGAGATTTTTGCAATATGCGCCTTTAGCATTGATGTCAAAGGGGGAGAGAGAGCTATATGAAAAACCTGTGTTGAGTTGTGTGCATGATCTAATGGGGAGCTAATTATTTTCTTTCTTTGCATTGATTATTTTTGACATTCATATGTTACCATCAATGCCAAAGTGGAAATTGTTGGATATTGATGAGAAGTTTGTTGAGTGATGTGTTGTCAATGATGTCAACATAGTCCTCTATATGTTTAAGTGTTGCAGTCAGTTTAAATGAGTTGGTTTGGCTAGTTTAAGTGTTACGAATTAAAGTTTCTTGAGATAAGTATCTCTAGTTGATTTAGCTATAGTTTCAGAAGTTCGCATGGATATTTTCAGATCGAGTTATGAGATCCGATATTACAATTGGTATTTCAGTTATTCGGTGTTGATTAGTGTCTTGGATTTTTCTCTGTATTGCTTCATGTTGCAATATCTTAGTTTGTGGATTTTTTAGAGTGTTTGGTATGTTTTGGTCTATCCTCAATTAAGATGGTTTGTGATTTGGAAGTTTGCAAGTGAATCTTTTAGTTTGGCAGCCAGTTCAATTAGTGTTCTTGAAGTTCAGTATAATGATGATGAAGATTCGAGTAAGTGGTGATGTTGTGGATGTTTTTGTTGTAATTAATGATGCTTGTGGATGTCTCTAGATCATGTCCTATCCATGTTGATGGTCCGCATTGATTGTTGTGCATGTTATTGATTATTTTCCTTGATTCGGTGGTGTTCTTCATGTTCTTGGCCAACATGATGATTGTAGTGTGTTGTGGATGTTCAAGGCATAATTCTTGGAGGTGTTTCTTGTTCGAGGTGTTGATTTAGGTCCATAATATGTCTTAGTCGATATTGTTTTGGTCTACATGTAATGTTGTAGTGTGTATGATTATATCTTTGTAATTTGTGATGTGTGTTTATCTGACCTTGAAAGATAGGTTGATGATATGTATAAATAAATGTAGTAATAATTGTAAGAGGTGCACAATGTACAAATAATGTTTTGATCTTTCAAAAGCAGTAAAGTGTGCGAAGAAGTGTGAAGAAGTAAGAGGGAGCAGTATATGTGTTATGTGTTGAATCAAAACTATAACCAGGCATGAGGGGATGCTATTTTATCAGTTCATGATCTTTCTGATGTAATCTGAATGTTTTTGCAAGGTAGTAAGCCTTCCCAAGGTTTGTAGCTCTCCTTGTTTGTTTTGAGTAGTGAGCTCTAGGTAGTGTGCCTGAATGCATGTGCATTTCCCATTGTTATATTTTATATACTTCTAACAGGGTATCATCATATTGTGGGTAGGTTACCATCGTGGTTTTTCACGTCAAAAATCTTGGCGTTATGTGTGTTTTTATTTAATTATCAGATCTGAAATTGACTTTGAGTTAAGTAGAGTTTTTGTGAAAACTGATTCACCACCCTGATGAGCTTAAAAAATGCTCATAATTTGGATGTTTTGATAAAAATTTTAAATGCCTTTACTTTTGTTATTTCATGGATGTTCAGACTTTGTGAAACCTTTTTGGGATATCCTGTAGCAAGAGACTTTTATATTCCTGCAGCTCTTTGTGATTGACTTGATTGCATTTATTGCCCCGTTGACTCCCTAAAATGACTGGTATATCGTATACAGTTTTTGAATGATGAAGTAAATCTAAAATGTGTGATTAATGAATGGATATCGTGTATGTGCCATACGCCTTTTCTGTTGCCTGTTACCTTTTGTTTCGCAGGTTGTTGAAGAATGATCGAGTCAAGCGCAGCCAATCTCGGCCTTGCAGTAAAGTCCATTTCCTGCACGACTTCGAGGAAGCTTCGGCAAAGACTCTTTGACTGAAATCATGGGAAAGAATTTTAATGACAAAGAGTGGAGTGCTAGATTCTCTCTGGATCGGGTTGAACGCATAAACTCATTTATGAAGTTTGTTCCTTGATTCGAGGATATGTTTTACTTCCACGTCTTTCTTTAATGGAGTTAGTTAGTTAGTTGCTCCCCTGTTTTTAAATAAAGCTTCTCCTCCTACGCGAGAGAGGAGCAAGAGAAGGATAGAATAAGAATAGTAGATATCATGTAAGAATCAAGATGATAATGAAAGACAGAATCTGTTTAACCAGAAGCAGAGTTTGTTGTTAGTTTCCATATCAACAAAACAATGTATATCATTCTGTTTTTATGAATAAAGTTCAATGAAGTTCTGAGTTTCATATCTGCGTAATCAGGAGATGCTTGCTAAGGGG
>NW_026730691.1:0-7000 GCF_030272615.1 Cryptomeria japonica | reverse complement strand
TGATATATAATTTAATATTTTTATTTAAAATTTAAATAAAAACATAAAATGCATTAAAAATTTATGTCACTTTCATGTACTTCAAGTTTAAAAGTTAGACCAAAGGCTAGTGCTATTCATTTCTTTTATCATGATGTGTCACGGTACTTGGATTTCACCTAGTTGAATGTCCTTAATTTTAAATCAAGTTTTAGTTGATGTAACTCTAGTTTCTTAAATGATAACAATTAAGGTATTATACATTTTTAACATACTAATTCATAAAACATAACAAATTCCCTTACTCATATAAAGGGCTTGTTGCAATTGAACACTTGGTTAAACAAATAATTTTATTGGTCACATCACATGTCAAATTAAAGATAATAAATCCCTAAGGCATGCTAATTTATTTTAATTAGATTTACAGAGCCTAATCATCCTTAATTATGCACTATATTGAACCATTTAATAAACTAGTTTAATGAAGCATAAATTCAAGGATGATAGAAACATAATGTGTGCAACTTTGATTTAATTGGGTTTATGATTGAGGGCATATTTATTATGAAAATATTCCTAGTAAGGTCTATAACCAATTATAGATTGTCTGTAAGTTGATAAAAAATGGCTCTATAAACTTATAAATAATAATAGTGACTATAACGTGTTAATATGTAATGAGTTCTTAAGATATCCATTTAACTATACAAATAATTTAAATATTCCATAAGAAATAGTGAGAAACCACATGTGAGTGAATTGGAGCAACAAATTATGAACCAATTTTGAGGGTTTGGTAAATCGTCATTAACATAATCACCATGAATTTGATGAAAAATATAATTGAGAAATAAACTAGCAATGGTTAAGAAAAATTCCAAGAAAAGGTGCACAAAAAGGCAAGAAGAATCTTTCTAATTTGAACAACTCCATAGGAAGAAGTACACTTATACAAAAAGAATACACGAATATCATGAGTGGCAAAAAGGAAAGAAAAGAATGTCATTTTTTTTTAATAATCAATCATATCTCAACAATTTTTTTTATTTTAATAATGTCCATGAAAATAGTTCTTGAAACAGACTAATGAATCTTTCACCTTTCAAGAAAGGAAATCAACGTTAAGAGAAGCAAGTGAGGCTAGGGAAAATTAACAATAATTCTATTCCATCAATCAAGATCCTCATCTAATAATTTGTGCCTAGAGAATGATATTCATATTTCATTTGGTTTGCTCTTGACTAGAGAATGAAATACATCTTTCATTTAGTTTACTCAAATTATAAATTTTATTAGCTGCTATCCTAAAAAAGGAAAATGAAAAATTAAATTGAAAATCAAATAGGAGAATCCTATACACTGAAATTCCTCTCAAGAGGATTCTTTCTAGTAGAATTATCTAATAAAATGGAAAGGGATAATGACCTTAATGGAGGGCAAAGGATGTCAACGTGTGTAGGCCTCTTCTTGAAAAATTGTCAATTGTTTTGACTTATTAGATCTTAAAATCCAATAAATTTCAATATATTTAGAATTTATAGTCTTCTTCAAGAATAGTGGTAATGCACAATCTTGGAGTAGATTGACATTTCACTTTAAAAAAATTGAAATCTTAGATGAATTAATTGTGTAGGGAGATTCAAGGATTTATGCAAGGGTATGTATAAGGAGATATTTGTCCAAATGCTAATCGAATGTATAATTTAATATAGCTAGCTCTAATTAGTTTATAGGAAGTTAGGTTAAACCAATCTTTTGTACATGCATTATAAATAAAAAATTCATTACAGAAAAAATAATAGATAGAATATCTCACAAATTTTTTAATGAAATGATGCAAAAAAGAATTAGGCAAGCCTAAGGAATCAAAAATCAACACAACACAAATATTAAAGGAAATGATGAGATTATAAATATCCTAAATAAACTATTTGATCCATAAAGTAGTGCCTTCAAATCAATTAGCATTGAGATTGTTAAAAGTTGCTTTCTTATTCTTCTTTGGATAATAAAGATGAAAATTTCTCTTTTTTCATATATATTGAAGAATGAAATTGTCCTCCTCTTTCTTTAGTGGTAGAGAACAAGAGTTATCATAAGAGCCAAGGACTAAGGGGTATCCAAATTCACCCAAGGCACGATCTTGACCTCATCCTATTTCAAGATGTTGGAGCCATGCACTTAGCAAGACTTGATCCTTGATGGGTTCATTAAGAACCATTCGACTTCACCAACAATTCAAGGGCCCATTGACTATAGTTAATAATTTCAATCCTTCTCTTCATAAGAAACATCTATTTAATATAATTGAGTCAAAGTTGCAGAGATAGCATCCATTTTCTTCTTAAATTGATCAAATTGCTTCACTAATATATTGAAGATTTAAAAGTATAAGTAGTAGTGGCATGAGAAGCACGGGTGGAATATTTTTGTTTACTCAAGATGCATTTAAATTGTTGCTTTTGGAAGCCTTGTAATTTAATTAATTTGTGTTTTTGTTATCATCTCATTCTCCAAGATTTTTAATGGAGGATTTGCAAGAAATTAAATTGAGGTTGTGGAAACCCCACAAGGAAAGGTTCAATTTAGTTTCAGAGCAAAATTCGAACTATAATGTTGCTTGATTGTTACAAAATAGTAATTTAGGTTACATATAATTGGGTTGAATGGTAAGAAACAGTCCTTATGATAAGAAAAAGAACTTGCATTGTTATTACAAATGAACAAAATTGTCTTATAGAACTATTAGGTAGGTCATGATGGCAGAACATGGGAGAGTGTTTGTTTTGCTCAAGAAGAAATGGAGCAAGTGGGTATCCATGGTATCATTTAGAAATATGGATAATACAATGTTGTTTCGAGGGTATCTTTCAAAAGTACAAAGTATTGTAAAGCTATTGATAAGCTCAAAAACTATCTGCCCATGGCTTGTCCAATGCAATCTTTTATAGAACTTGGTGGATATAAATGAAATCTTTTGTTAGTATCCCATTCAGGGCATTCCATGAGAAGATATTTCTATTTCTCTGAGGCATTTTGTCAAACAGATCAGGTGCCTTTCCTATGCTTATAGATTTTGCATATCCTGCAATCATGACCTTCTGTCAATCAGTTCATGTCCCTCGTCTTTGCTTAAACATTTTGCACGGATATTTAAAAGGGCAGTCAAGACAGTTGCAGCTAAAGGATCTGAATAAATTCTTGTGATGGATGTCCATCCCCTGTTCCAAAGCTCCCATTTTCGCAGAGGCTGAGAGGAAGCTGGCAAAGGTTGCGATGTCTGGCTTTACACCTGCCCACCTCATTTGGTTGAAATCGTCTTAATCCTTTTCAAGAAATGGATCTTCTCCATACCCTGCAATCACAGCATTCCGTGAGACCATATTTCTTCAAGGCATTCGGTAAAACCGTTCACGTACCTTGTCTGTGCTTCCACATTTTGATTGAATCTCTACCATAGCATTTACAACTATGATATTTGATAATTATCGGGCTGTGTTGTACTGGGCTGTAAAAATCCTTGACCATTTCATGACAGCGGCGATATAAATGGGAATCATTGGGTGGGAATAAAGTTTGAATTCAAACATTAACGGTGCTAAACGGGACTAGACGGAACGGATTTGGCAGAAGCTATGAGCCCACACCAGCCACCTAAGCAGTCAACCGCATTCCCTATAGCAGATGGAATCTCACCTTCAATTCTGGTACCTGACACACCAAGATTCTCAAGCATGACATATTCCATATAGCAGATGGAATTCGGCCCTTGATTGCTGTCCCTGAAAGATCAATGCTGGTTAGTGACAAAGAAGACTTTCGTTGTCCAATGAAAGAAATGTCTCCTCCAAGATTGTAATTCCAAGAGAGATCAAGAGAGAGCAAGCGCCCAGTCACATTTTCAAACCAAGCTGGTATATGTGCTGACAAATAGTTGTCTGATAGATCGAGATGAAGGAGAGAGGTGAGTTTGAGAAGGGAATTGGGAATTGGTCCTCCAAGCCCACAGTCAGACATGCTGAGTTGTTGAAGGTTGGATAAACTGCCAACAACTTCACCCCCCTCTTTGTTTACAGAAATGTTCACTCGAGCAAGAGAAAGGTATTCCAAGCTCACCAGATTTGATAAGCTTTCCAAACTCACATAAAATTCCCTTACAAGACCCGGCGAGGATTCATTTACATAACCAGCAAATGACAAGTCAAGAAAAGTGAGACTCTTCAACTTTCGATTATGGGGAGGACTGAATTTACCCTTGAAGAGGTTGTGACTGAGATCGAGGTGCTCCAATCCTGAAAGTTGGAACAGCGATGAACTGATGTTACCTTTCAAATTGTATCCACTCAAATCCACTGATATTACAACTGACTCCTCTCCACGTGCAGCAATTGAATCCGTGCCAGGAAGTTTTCTTTCAGGGAGGGGGCATGCAATTGCAGGGGAAGTGAAGCAGCATAATATTGTTATGATTGCAAATGCAACTCTGCCACATGAAAACATAGCTTCCATTGTTTTGGAAACTAAAATTCTTATTATCTTTACTATGAAAGAAAAGAGATGATCAGAAATCATGGGAGAAGAATGATGAATATATCGCTAACTGTGGTTAAGTGTTGTTGTGTGAAGAGTGCCGCGTATGCAAAGAGCCACATCAACACAGTAACATTTTCAATGGGTGGAAAAGTCATGTGAAGGTAAGGCACAACAAATTCGAGGATCCTGGAGCGATATTTCCAATTTGAATGTGATGGGTATCGTGTAAAACAAGAATATGGTGTGTCAATATGGAAAATTAACTATGTAAATTGTGACTATATGTTTTTTCTTCTAATTATTTCCAACATTGACCGACAATTTTTTATTAGACTTAAATCTCGTTCATTTTCTTTCCACAAATATTTGTATCGACTAAGAAAAGCTTTCACATAAAATTGAGATCGCTGGAAAACATAGACCAGATCATACGACTCATACAAAAATAGAACATACTTCAAAAATATAAGAATAATAAAGAAATCAGGGGCACAAACTAAATTTTCGGAGTTGAGATATTTTCAAGCAAAGCATTTTTTTCTAAAATCTATGTTGAATATCAAGCAACATTTTTAATTGTGGTTTATTCATGTGATCTTTGAACGCTAAGATATATTTGATAACAAGTTAAATTATATAAAATTTAAGTATATATCTGAATAATTTTGTATAAATTTGAACTGTTTATCATTATAAAAATTATATAGGTAATAGAGTTTTGATTAAAAAATAATTTTATTTTATGATTAAAAAATTAAATATTATTATATAGTAATCAAATTCAAGTTTCTAATATATTTTTTAAAAAAAGTTTGTGAATTTCATATATTAAAAAAAAAATCGTACATAGAGTAGAAACATCGTTTTTGTCGAAACTCATCCAAGAATTGGCAACAAAATTATAAATTGCTTTGTTTTAATTTTTTCTTTAATTTTGCTAATGTTTATATTTATCCATATTGAAATAGAAAAGATTGTATTAGGCCTAATTTGATTAGGTTATCTTTTATGTGTTGATTAGTATATGTCCTACATAATTTTACATCGAATTTCAATGATTTTATCCTAATTTGATTCAATCTCCATGCATCTCAAAGGTATGAACATAATCAATAATCTCCACCATTAGTTAGCATGATTTTTTCATAGTCCATGAAGAATTGATATTATTACTTTTCATTTTAACAATGCATATTTATGAATCGATAGTTTGATTTTAAGTGAGTGTGATCCAAAATTTTCATTGAAAAAAGAAAACCACAATTAAAAACAAAAGTAATCATATCAAATCTCCATCATTCATCACTCTAGATTAGACCCACAAATGCATAATTCACGTAGGTCACTTGCGTGCATGCATATTTGAACCTAACAGTTCAAAATTGGATTGATAATTTCATCCCTTTTTTACCATTATTATTCAATTAAAGTCTAATTTATTCCACATTACAACCTAGGTTAGTGTTTGTAAGGACTAATTTCACTTCATTTAAATTATCATGAGATAATCAAAATAATATTTACATGAAAACATAATATAAAGATCATGTAACATCCTAGTAAGGGCATCATTAGCTTGCAACATCATTCTAGGTGTCTTACATACTTGCTTAATGTCTTTAATCCTCATGCATCACCATTGTGGATAGTTATTTTTATTTATTTGTTTAATCTAGATTTACAGAAATAACATTTTTTCTTATAATAAAACTAGCTAATGATCTTAATATCCATAAAACGTTTTAAAAAAAATACAATTGATTTTTTTTCTCTCTTAAATGTTAAACATAATCTAACTTCTCATACATATTGCACAACTCATCATATCCAACCATATTTCATATACTTAATATAAAATATAAACTCAACTTATTGAAAAATTATTGTTTGTATAAAAATGTGTTTACCAAATTTATTCAAGTGGTTTGTCAATCAAACTCTCAAATCAAATTTATGACCTCTAGAACTTGGGTCTCTTGAAATGGGAAATATAAAAATTTATTGGAATATAAATAAGTTGTAAAATTACATGTGTTGGTGTGTGTTTTAACACATCACAGGGAATCTTGAATTAAAAATACTTTGGACACCACTTTTAGCTGGTTTTAGCTCATGGCTTTGTAATACCATTTGTTAGTTTCTTGTATTTTATACCCTATAAACTAGTTACTTGAGATGGAGGTTATGTGTAAGAGTCTTAAATATATTCAATTACCATTGGATGTCTAGTTAGTGATACTTCTATGAGAAACTTGTTATGCAAGTATATAGTATTAATTTGTTTATTTTTAAATAATAAATTGGGTATCTTTAAAGTGTGCCATTTTTCTTTTGGAAGGATTTTCCCCATGTAAATCATTGATTTTGGTATAGATGTCATTTTTTATATCCTATAAATTAGGTGCATCAGATGGAGGTTATGTGTAAGAGTCTTATAGGTATTCAATTACCTTTGGATGTCTAGTTAGTGATACTTCTAAAACCC
>NW_026730690.1:0-7000 GCF_030272615.1 Cryptomeria japonica | reverse complement strand
TTTAAAAATGACCCCCTAGTCTGGAATTTATGTTTTGAAGGTGGGGTTGCTGATTTTTTGGATTTCTTGAAGGGCCATGATGAGAAACTCTCGGTTGCTTTTGCCTCCTCCTATTCTTTGAGGTGTATCTCAGTTGGTGGCATTGCCTTTAATGTCTCTAAGGAGACTATTTCCCAAGCTATGAAGTTGAGTCTTCACGACCCTCGTTGGAAACGTACCAACCATGTTGCAAACAACAAAGGTTTGAAATGATTCTTGTGTAACCGTGAAGAACTCATCAAGCTAGAAGGTGGGTTTTCTCAGGAGGAACTCAAAGACCCATGGAACATGATCTATGATCATGAATTACTTCACTCTCAAAGGTAGGCATAAGGTATTCTACTACTATCATTTGCCCCTCCTCAATCACTTCCGCAACAATGATTTGCTTTGTCTACTGGTTTGTTTATTGCACTCTATAGAGAGTTCTGTTAAAGACACCGTGGACCCCAAGCATGGGGATAAGCCACCCTACCTCCTTCACCAAGGCCTCATTTATAGGTTGTATAAATTCCATGAGGCCCTTTTCCCCCCCTAGAACCTTTTTCTCTCTTAGCCCCCCATGCCTACTCCTCAGCAGCTTGCGGCCCTGTCTATGGCTTTCCCTAGATTCTTCCAATATCCCCATGAGGGCTTTGCTATGGCCACCATGTCCCTACCTTCTTATGCCTTGGCTATTTCCTTATCGGAGGTCTCCCCCAGTTTAACTCTATCTTCTTCTCCTAGTGCTTCCCGCTCCCTATCCAACGGCAAAGGCAAAACCCTCGCTAAATGCAAATGCATTGTCTTTGATGATAATTCTTCCTCTGAGGATGCTGAGAATGACAATCCTTCCCCTGATTCTGAGGTAAAAAGGAGATCCTCCAGACTTGCTTCCAAAAGCCGCAAAAAGAAGACCTCTATGATCAAGAATATGGACTCTAAGGAGGACACCATTGGGGACAAGGAGGAAGAGGACCCTAATACCACTATGGGAGCCCCTGATGGGGATGTTGTGATGTGAATATGATTAGGGACCCCATGGTTCTGACCACTATTGGTGTTGCTAACATGGGTAACTCTGAAATACAAACCCAGGACCCCATTGATGTTAATGATAGGACCCTTATGAATGTGGGCACAAAGGGTCTTATGGGAGTAGAAATTTCTGATAGCAAAGCCCTAGACTTTGGTAACTTGGACCTAGAGTTAAAATGGCTAAACAGGTGATGCATTTTATCCCTCTTATGGGTCTGGTTAATGATAGTGATAACTCCCTTGGTGGTGGTGTGCCCAAAGAGACCGAAGAGACTACAGATGACATGGTTGCTGAGAACCCACATGGTGTCCCTACTCTTCAACAAATAGAAAAGTTGAGCACGGATGTGTTGGACGTCACGTAGAGAATTGAAAATCTCGCTCGTGCGCTTGATTTGTAGACTATCAAGGATGATGTCAACTAGTTCAAGAACAAGATGGAGGCTTGGGAAGCCCAACAAATTCCATGTGCAGGTATTACACAGCTCTGCACTCATCCTCTCTCTATCGAGGGAATGTTCTACAGACACTGAGGAGGAAAAGCAAGAGGCTAGGGACCTCTACAAGTTCCTGTCAAATGAATGGAACAGTGCCATGGATGCCACTGGGGTGCACAAAGCACCCCTATAGTTTGTTTTTTGTTTTCTGCTATTGTTTCTAATTTCTAAAAACTTGATTCCTTTTTGCTGATAGTTGCTGTTAACTACTATTATAGTGTTGTTCCTACACTATGATTTTTAATAGTTTTTCTATGTAAAGGGTCAGTGCCCTTGTTGTGAGTACTTTATTAATAAAAAGAAAACAAATATCTAATTTTAATAAATAATCTATAATATAATATTACACTTAAACTATATACATACAATTTTAACTTAATTTTATGTTTATTTACTTTATTGTTCAACTAATAACAAATTCATGGCTTTGTTTTATGAGTTGTATTGGTGCATCATCCCCTTCCCTTTAAAAGGGAAGCCTAAAACTCTTCCTATCACATATCCTTTGTGGTCTTCTCAGCTCAGACATTGAAGAGCATGTTGCTTGACAATGATAAGAAAATAGTTACCCTTGCCTTTTGATCAAGTTTCCTCCAATCTTCATCTGATAACTTGCCTTTCTCTTTCGTTTTTCCATGAAGAGCACTCAAAAGGTCATGTTTAATCAATAGAGACTCCATCTACACTTTCCACAATCCATAATTTTGGCTTGAGAACTTCTCTATTTTCCTTTTGTCCACTTCATCCATATTTTTGAAAAAAACCAAAAAAAAACTTCTTCGTTGATTTCCAGAAAAGAAAGGAATCTACAAAACGAAATCTCTTTACTTGGCTCTGATACCAATTGATGATATTAAAAGAAACATACAAAAAATGAAGAGCTAAATTGCTGAAATAAAATAATTAAATCATATAAACACATAGAAAGAAGAAACCAAATTTATAGTGGTTCACAAAAAATGGCTACATCCACTTTTAGGGGATTCTCAATATATTTCATATCAGTTTCTTGTACATCTACATATAGCACACCTCACTAGTATATATCCTCATACAACATAATTCTTAATAACATCTTCTTCTAGAAGATTCCCAAATGCAAAAACATGCATAGGAGGAGACTGTTGATGGCAGAAAGAATACTGCAGTTTACTAAACATTGGAGTGTACAGTATGCATGGACAAAATTATTGAAAGTGATATTACAAATAGTGAATGCTTCATATTCTTAGAATTTGGTTTAGGTTTTACTGCAATGAACTACATTAACTTAATAGTTTGTCTTGATTTAAGATACTTAACCTCACAAATAAATAAAAAATTAAAATTATTGGTGTAGAGTTTATATATGGTCTATTCACATATATGTATATTTGTCTTTTCATATATATACAGAAAGCATGAAACTAATTAATTCTAAAAGAAATATCTAAGATTGAAAATTTTACTTTCTAAAATTAATAATTTATAAAAAATGAAAGAATTTGGCATTATTTTAATTTACTTTCTAATAAGAAGATTTGGACTCACACCATCTAGATGCCTATACCGTGAACTTACTATTAAAGAAAATACCCTTTGATAGAATTTTAATTTTAAAAAATTATAATATGGTAAATCAAAATTAAAATTATATCAGTACAAAACAAATAAATTATGTGAATTCAAACTTTGATATAAATAAAAGATTATATCCAACTAGTTAATTTACGATTGCAAGCAATGAAAAAGCTAATCATATTTTTTTATTGGTCTATAAGTAGACAAACTCCCTTTTATTACTCTTTAAATTTATACTTTACTTCTAATAACAATTTATATGTATCTCTCTTATTTGTAATACACAAATAATTTCCCCACTATCTCTTTTTTTCTTCAATTTTTTTAATTCTTTCATTACTATGTTTTTTATAAATAATAAATAGAATAACATGATGGATAAAAATAAATAATTTTTTAATTTATGATTTTCTAAATTATTTTATTTAAAAATTAGTTATGAAGATACTATAACATGGTTTCCTTATAAACTCTTGTTAAAATGTTGATAAATTATTTTTCTTCACTTATGAATGCCTTCTTGAAAACAAAACTAAAAATAGACCAAATAAATTTATAAATATTAAATTTATAATATTTTAAAATAATCATTAATAATAAACATCTAAAATTAAATCAGTAAACTTTAAGAATTTTGATTTTAAAAATATTTTGAAACAATAATTAATAATAAATTTACAAGCTCTTTATAAAGATAAGCGGTGAAAAAGTATGCCTAATCTAAGTAGTGTTTGGATCAACGGCTCGCCTGTTTTGAGGAGTCGCCAGAAGAAACTATCGCTGACGCTTCATTCACTACATATTCCCAGAAAACTGCAATCCATTCCACAAAATTCACATACCAAATTGAAAATCAGCTCAGTGCTAATTGGCTAAAGGCAGTTAAGTGGAGAAATGCAAATGCAAATGCAGGAGGAGAAGAAAATGTGTTACAGGGAGAATGAACTTGTAGAGTGGTGCAAAAGCCTGGAATGCCGCATGGGGGATTTACGCATGGAAGCCACCACGCTATTCATGCAAGCAAATTGTTTAATGGAACGTGAAACTCTGCCTCGTCGTCTGCAACATCTTAACAGCCGTCACGATTTATTACATTCCGAATTTCTCCTAATTGAAGTTCACGAGGATCGACTCCCTGCTGATATTCGCTGGTTACGTGGGGTCTTCAATACTCTCTATTCTATTCTGAGAAATATCGTTAAGATAACGGAGAATGAAAGGAAGGCGAGAAAATTGGTAGAGGGACTGCCCATTGTAACGGTTTCAGATTTTCATGTTGATGATGGGCTTTTCTGTGGAGTTTGTAGGGATGATTTTATTTTGGGAGAAGAGGTTCGAGAAATTCCTTGTATGATCGGACATATCTTTCATTCTCACTGTATTTGGCCATGGCTTGAGGATCACAATACTTGTCCCATCTGTACCACCCCATTCTTTATGGAAAATGAGGCAAGCTCACTACCAGAGGATCGAGATTATAGTGTGCATGAAAAGAATTATTGAGAAGATATTCCAAGTCTTGAATGTTCATCTTCGTAGAATGTAGCCTGGGCTTTACTGATTTGAACTACATTGAATTGTGTGGACAAAAATACACGATGTCTTATGGATATTTATTGTCATCGTAATTAATTTGTATTAGTTTGTCAAATTTAATATATTTAATCTTACAAATAAATAAAAATTTCAATAATTTTACTAATTCTTTTCACCAATTTAAATCTTAAATTATAAGAGATTTAAATTATAACACCCTTATATTTCGTATCTAGCCATTGTCATGTGGGGTCATCCCATATAAGATTTGTTTTTTTGAATTAAAAATCGAGAGATCAAAATATGGAGAGTTTTATACAAAAAAGACCATGGGAGGCAGAGCCTCAACCATCAAGCAGTAAAGTCGGAGACACTAACAAACTGAACATATACAGTTATCCATCTACCAAAAAGAGTCATGAAGGAAAGTATTTATCATTATACTAATTGTTACAGCAGCATACTAGGCATCTATTGGAGAATCTCATCCCGATTTTCCAACCACGTGGTCAAGCCTTATGGACCTTCCATCCACACCACCTTCTTCCAATCCAGGATCTGAGTAAACATCTCGAGCTTGGCAAAGTAGGGACCTCTGTTATCCTTGAGCTCCTTGATCAGCTTCTTTAGTGCATCATCGAAGGTAGTCTGATTTTCCGCAATCCTATCCTATTCAAATCCATCTTTCATCTCATAAATGAACATAGTTGCATGGCCATCCTTCAAGAAATGCAACAACTTTTCCCTCTCGATATTCATCAAGAAACATATCTGCACAACAATTTTATAATGTATGAGTTTTCTAAAAAATCCAGTAAGAGACCTATCATTGCCTTGGAACTTTTCCTCATTTTGAAATTTCCAAATAAACAAAAGTATGAAAGAAGAGAGAAGTTGCCAAAATAGGTTAGCATCCTTCTTAAACCCATGAATAGAACCAGTAATAATACCAAGAGTACAAACATGTTCTGTAAGAGAGATTCCAAACGTCAACCAGAATTCTCTAGCAAAAATCCAATCAAGAAAGATGTGCCGTGTAGTCTCAGGCTTTCTACAAATAGAGCATAAGTCATATGTAGCTGAGTTATTCCTAATAGGGACTCTATCCAACATGAGTTGCCACCTAAAGCATTTGATCTTAGGGGGGATTGGAGACTTCCATAATTTCTAAAAGGTTTTCTGCCAAGCAAAGGTACTTGAGTCAACATACCAAAGGGAGTTAATGTGATCAACCACAGAGGTGTCATAGTTGAGAAATCTGTAAATAGACTTCGCTTTGATCTTGGAGAGGAGGGAACCATCCTTCCACAGGAATGAGAGGTATATGTGAGCATCTACATCAGTGTTCCAGGGAAGATTGAGACAAGCACGAGCATTTTTAATCATATTGTAGGTTCTCTTATGCGAGGCAAGGAGGCCATACT
Source organism: Cryptomeria japonica (assembly GCF_030272615.1). Lineage (NCBI taxonomy): Eukaryota > Viridiplantae > Streptophyta > Pinopsida > Cupressales > Cupressaceae > Cryptomeria > Cryptomeria japonica. The sequence continues at coordinate 927 of NW_026730690.1, read as the reverse complement.
CATTACTAAGATCCTCCCAGCTAATGAGATTATCATGTTCCAAGATGTCCATAAGATACTTAATGCCCTTGTTATACCAGCACCTAACAGAGCATCCTTGGGTTAAGGCAAGGGGTTTAGAGTTATGGTAGAGATTCCACCATATTGATCTCCCCCCTTGCAAAGTGTTATTACAGTCAATGGTAGAGTTGACAATAAGTTTACGCACATGCTCCCAAGCTTTCCAGATGGATTTAAACACACAAGTGCCTTGGACAGACATAGAGAAACCACCTGATACCAGATCACTAAAGGGGAGGGCTTTCCAATATTTGGCAGCTTGGGGACACCATTTTGAATGTTATTTCAGACAAGAATCTTCTCGGGTTCTTGTCCTTCCAAAGCATGAAATATCCATTTGGCAGCAAGGAAAATTCCTTGTGTTCTAAGATCCTTAAGACCCAACCCACCAATTTTCTTGTCTATGTGGCACCAGATCCATTTGACTACATGGGCCTTTCTTTTACCCTTGCCATCAGACCAAACGAAGCATCTGATAGATTTTTGGGTTTCAAAAATTTGGTAGTTACTGAACATCCAAACAGAGGAGTAGTATATATTGTAGGAAGAGAGGATTTTCTGGTAGACTTGAACCCTATTGTTCAACTTGTTAATCTTTTTATCAATCTTTTCTTTGACCCAGATCCACATGTCTTTAAGAGAGGGAGAGACAGAGAAAGGGATACCAAGGTATCTGACTATTTTATTGGGTCCCCCCCATGAGTATCTAAACTGCTGAAGCCAGTTCGAGGGTTTCTCTTTCCACCCAAGCATAATAGATTTGGAGTTGGAGATACGAGCACCAGAGGCTTTACCAAAGGTGTCAATTTTTTGATTGAGGGAGTCAATGTTATGCCTAGAGAGCTCCAAGAATAGCGAGGTATAATC
>NW_026730689.1:0-7000 GCF_030272615.1 Cryptomeria japonica | reverse complement strand
ATTTCAATTGATGAGGGAGAGTATCATTAGGAATCAATTTGCACATTAAGGTGCCCAACAACGATATCATGTCTTTGAGAAAAAAAATTAATTTCACACACGCATGAGGTTTTATATGTACATAGAGGTTTTAGTCTATTCGATTTTATTTTTTTACATTAGATCATTCACATATTTTTATTGACGTTAGTGTTTTAATAGTCAAAAGTCATCTTGTAGTTCTAGTTATTTGGTTAGTAAGTGTTGATTGCGGTGTGATCATAAACAATGACAAGAAGTCTAGGAATGATCTCCTCTCTTGAAAGGCGATATTTCTCACCCCAAGGTTATGAAAGGCCGGGTCTTAGTCATGCATGACAAATTAGTGTGAATGATGTGAATGTTTTCAAGGTGGCCACTAGTATTTTAATACTTCAAGTATTGATAGATTCTAGGCATTCTCTCATAATTAAATGGTCTATTTTTGGTATTTTTTGGAATAAGCTTACATGAATCAAACATAAACTAAAACTATTCCAATCCAACAAGATCTATTATAAACAATTATTATACCAATGGTTACGAAATAAATAGAAAAAGGTAAGGTGGTACAAGAGATAATATAAATGAAACTTGAATCAACTACTGAACAATGATAATCACAGAATGATTTGTTGCATTTGATGATTTTATTAGATTGAAGGAAACCATACACACATAAATTAGAATATCACAATTCTTGTGGGTATGATGCAATCATCAAAGGAATTAAGCGAAATACCAAATTTTTAGAATTCATCAACTCACACAGCCATTACCCATGCACACATGTGAGACAAACTCCTTTTAAATCACTTGTAATGCAATCTAATTAAGTGATCTTCCCAGCTAAATCGCCATGACTAGAAATACCATCTAAAGAATTAATGTGAACACTCAATACAAACAACAAGTAATTAGATCTTAATTTTATCTCATTCAAATCCAACAAGTTCAATAGAAATATCACACCAAAAATGTGTAAATTATTTTCTATAATATTTGCATAAAAAATCTAACCCTTTTTATGACAAAATGAAGGGTTTATATATAATTTACAGTTCTTAGTCCACAAACCCCAATCTAGGGTTTAAAAGCATGATTGAGGGTCAAAATTTATTCAAAACTCAACAAAACTACTCAAAAACTCATCTAAAACTGAGGCAAACCACATCTAATCCTCATGATTGAGAGGTAGAAGACTAATTTAGGATGTCTAATATACAAAAAAATGTTCCCTAACTAATTTGTTTTAACTGTGGATAAAATGTTGTTTACATCTGTCGAGATCTCCCATATAGGCATGATTAGTGGTCAAAACTTATTCAAAACTCAACAAAACTACTCAAAAACTCATCTAAAAGTGAGGCAAACTACATTTAATCCTCATGCAAGATGTAGGACACTAGTTTATAATGTCTATTCTACAAAAAGTATGCCCTAAATGATTCATTTTAATTGTGGATTAATTGTTGTTTACATATATCAAGATCTCCCATTTCAAAATGAGGCTTCCAATGCTAGATTTTGGTGTAGCCAATTGGAAGTGAACTCAAAGTCTTTGTGACATGATGCCCAAGGAAAGTTGACCCATTTTGTGGGCCTTTCTCCCATGTGAAAACTAAATTTTGCTTGTTGTTGGCAAAAACATGTCTTTAGACATGAAATGGGATTCATTGAATTTCAATCTCTTCTCCCTTGTAAGCTTACAATAATTATAAAATACTCTTATTGAAAATCACATTACTTGTGCAGTTGAGAAACTAATTTAGGAAATCTTGGTTAAAAGCATTCACAACATCATTCAACTCCTCCATGTCTGATGACTTTGTATATTTCAGCTTGATAATTAAGTTCTTACTAAAAATCTTCAATTTTCTCTTCTTTTCCTCCAATTGAGGAATTTCTACTTTCATGATTTGGATGCATTTATTTATTGGCACTAAAGAAATTCTATGCATTCCTCAGCCTTGATCACAACGTATTTATATCATTTTTATACTTGATGATCTTTCCATTATATTTTCTATATTTTTTATAAGTTCCATCTTAATGACTCCCATCCACTCTACTAGCATCTTCTTGTTTGAATCATCAATAACTCCTTTTTTAAGCAATGCCTTTTCACTTGTTGTCTTGATGATTCATAGAATAGGAAGGTACTCATCTCACATGAGAATTGTATAATCAATACTTACTCCTTCCTCAACTTCTCTAGTTGTCACTCTATGCAATCATCTTCTTGTTTGAATCATCAAGGACTCATTTTTTAACAATGCATCTTCACTTGTTGTCTTGATGATTCGGAAAATAGGGAAGTATTCATCCAACATGAGAATTGTATCATCAATACTTACTCCTTCCTCACTTTCTCTAGTTATCATTCCATGCAAAATTGTTAGTTGATCTTTGATAACATGGTACACACCCATGACTTTATTGATCACTTCCTCATCTTGCTGCTCAATCTCTTGCTCCACTCTAATGCAACTAGAATGCATGGATCATTGCTTTGAAAAAATGTACCTTGTAACAATGTAGCCTATATACTTGTTGATGGAGTACTAGGATCTATTAGTAATAGGAAATTACCTATGTACTTCTTCAATTCTTTGACCTACGCTTTCAACTCCTCAGAATATTCTTCTTTATCAAGTCTCCTAAATATGGCATCCATATCTTGTTGAAGAGAGTGTTTCTCTCCTTTTTTTTGTATCCCAAGGTCTATCTCTTATACTTGATAATATTGTACTTCCATTCCACTCTCGAGCTTATCCAATAGAGGTACTGCAATTTGAGCCTTTTAATGACAGGTGACATCTATTGTGACCACAGATAATTTCCTAGATCTTTTCTTTGATTATAGAGTTTTGAAGGCTTGTTTTAATATGGTTAGATCCTCCTTGTCTACATATTTCACTTTTATTTATCTTCTTCCAATGGTGTGTGTCAACCATATGGGGGTAGTGCTAGAAATCATTCCAAAAGAGATCTCTATCCTAATACATTTCTATCCTTTTGTTAATGGTGTTGTCCCATATTGGTTTGAGGTTGATATTCAAATAACTTGATATCATCCTCATTCATTGTTTGTTCATTTCCATCACCTCCTTTTCCTTCATGATGTTCTTATTTCACATCTTGTTCTTCATCATGTGAGGGAATCTTGTCTCTTTCATCTTCTTGATCCTTTTCCTGTTTATGTTCTTTGGGCAGGTCATCATGTTGTTCCTCATGTTAAAGTTTGCCTCCTTTGTCACTAGAATATAATTTCTCCTCATGATGTTCTTCAATAATTTCCTATTCTTTGTGTTCTTTGGGAGTATGAGGGTGTTGATACCCTTCTTCATTATCTTCATCAACATCTCCCCCACCAAGCATAGAATGTAAATCTTCTTCACTTTCTTAGTTGATTACATCTATGTCAATTGTTGTGTTATCATCATCTTCCTTTCATGTTTCTTCAAATCCCACGTCTACTCGGGGCAAGCCTTCTTATTGTATATCATCTTGAGGATGGTCTTCTACCTCTTTAGGCTATTTTTCTATATCGACATCTAGGGCCTCATTCTTCTTAGTTTCATTTTCTTCATCATCTTGAATATGGAGTATATCTGAGAATTGATGCTCTATAGTTTCCTTTTCCAGTACACTATTTAATTAAGTTTGAAAAGGACACCTCCTTAAACTATTGAAGATGGCTCAAAAGGAGAAGTTGTTGATTCTACCTGAGTTGGGAGAGTGAGATCCTCCTACTATTGTGAACCAAAGGTTTCTATCCTTGTCCTTTTTTCTCTATGCAATTTTTGTTCTTCATCTTCCTCCTTTGACCAATCAATAATTGTTGTTTTAGGTCATTTCCTCAATCTTTTATAAACCCTTGGAATGTCCTCAAGTACTTCTTTAGTTCTTTATTTTCCTTTAGAAGACCTAGTCCTTTGTTGAATTGATGATGGTGTCGAAATAGTAGCACCAACAGGAGGAATATGTTTCTCTCTTAAACTTCTCTTTGCTAATAGAAGAAGGCTTTTAATATTTTTCTCTAGCCTTCCTTTATTTGTGCACCTTTAGAGGAACCTATTCTACAATAACTCTTGCATGTTTCGTTGGATGAATTGAAGGAGGTGGTTTCTTAGAAGAGGTAATTTTCCCACTCTTTGATGTATGTGCCCGATCTTTTTGTGTCTACCCTTCTACTTGAGGAACATGAAGCATTTTGTAAGGCCGACCAATCTGCTCTTGTGTCCAATGTAACACATTTTGGGCTATATGTCTCATATTTTCCTGTTCAACTAAGTTCACGTCAATGTTGTGCATGGGGATGTCAAAGATCCTCTTTGAGTTATACAATGGATGTAATTTTTCCTTGTTGGCATTTTCATGAAGATTGGATTAATGAAATGTTATGTTGTCATTGATGCCAATTGTAACCGGTAATGATATTGTTACAATGTTGTTTTGTAACTGATAGGAAGAGCTAGTGAAGGGAACTATAACCAGTAGATGAGTTTGTGGAGTGAATCGATATTGCTAAGTATTGGAGAGTTGAACCGGTAAACCCTACCTATTGATTTGATAAACCCTAACCAATGAAGTTTGTTGTATTGGTTTATGATCTGATGATGAGCGATAATGATTATGACATGTATGCATGTTGGATGAGAAGAGTTTGAAAGTGTTTTTGACGCATTGAGATAATGGTTTTTATCTTGGGAATGAGCAAGTATATTGCATGTAATGTAAAACACGTGATGAGTTACTTAGTTCGATGAAGCGGTGATCAAGGAGCGGTCGAGGATATCTTGAATGATGTGCAAAGATTGTTATGTAATCCAACGGTCATACTTGAACCAATTTGTTTGTAATCTCTATGAGAGAGTTAGGTTTTTGTTGTGTTACCAACCTATTGATTTGTTTATAAGGTCGATGAGTTGTTTTTTTCTAAAGTTGGCAAATTTCTAGTTGAATGTGTGGTTGTCAAACCAGATGATGTATCTATAGTTTGTGTAAAGGCGGATAGGAGCATGAAAAGGATCTGAACAAGCAAGTGTAGTCTATTCAAACAGATCAGCAAACCCCTATTATTTTCTAACAATTACAACAGTAAAATCCCCTAACCGGGTAAGCTCTAACAAGCTCAGTGTTATTCAAATCCTCTAACTAGGTGGTCCATTAGCTTGGATTTCAAATCCTCTACTGAAGTTACTCTTCATAGGGTATTTCTTTTAATAGGGCATTATAGTCAATCCCTTAACTAGGTGGTCCCTAACATGATCTGGTCTTAACAGGACTTTTTGTAAAGCTTTAATAGGCTTGGCTTCTAACAAGGTGAACTTCAGAATACTTGTGGGTATTCATCCCCACCGTGGTTTTTCCCATTTGGATTTCCATGTCAAAAATATTGTGTCAAGTGGTGAATGTTTTTGTGGTTATGTTTACTATGGTTGAATTGCTTAACTGCTTAATCCACTTTGATATGTTATGTTAACCGACAACAATCTAAAATGAGGTTTTACTTATGTCAGTAAAGTATTTTGATGTTTGTGAGTTTCAAGTTGTTTACTCTTAATCTGCTATAACAGTCAACTAGTTTATCTTGACAATGATATTGCATTTTTAGTTCAATGGTTTAACTTGTCAGTTTAAGAGTTTACTTTGAGAGGTTTATTCTGAGATTGGTGAAATTTTATATCAATTTTCTATCTACGGATTCACCCCCCCGCTCTTAGTAGTTGACCGGATCCTTATTCTTTCATCATACCATCAGTCCTCACTATCCTTGGATTTGATATCCATATCCTCTTAGCTTGACTGGCCAAGTCTTAGTCCATTTTTGTAATAATCTCTTACTTTGACCTTGTAATCATCAACACAGTTTGCTCAATGATCTTCAATGTTACTTGTACATGTTTTAAATGTGACCCCATCACATGGCTAAATGTACTGATCAATTGAGTCAAAATTGTCTCTTTCCATCTTCAAGGGCTTTAAAGAGAAATCCAACAATTTTGATTACATGTTCTTGACAACCTTCATTTCCAAGCAAACATGTGCCTCTACTTGGATAGGCAACTACAACCAAGGTTTATGGTTGTTTACGAGTAGCTTGAGAGAATCACCCACCTATTTGAAAAGTTTTAAAACAATCAATCTATCACAAGGATGCCTTCGTAATCTAATCATAGCCACCCTTATATATGTGAAGGTTTTAAACAAAATGAAGTAACTGTTGAACCTTTTGATTTTAGTAGAAGCATTTGGGGATAATATTTTTGCAAAATCTCCTTCCAAGGTCCTTATGGTAACAAAAATGAAAACATCATTGACTATCATATGATTCTTCCCACTCCTTTCAAGAGTCAGTTGAGGATAGTGTGTAGTACCCCTCCTCGATCAGACTCTTTTTATATTTATGTTTGACTTCAGTTGACTGTTTAGTGGAACATTATTGTATATTGATTCAGACTTTATGCGATGTTATTTTATGCTTTATTTGGATTTGCAGTGTATGATTTTATGCAGTATCTCAGTGCTTATGATTAATGTTATTTTTATGGATCATTATCATGGACTGACACTTTTACCTTATATGTGCGATACATTATTTATAGGTTGCATGTTTGCATGTGTATGGAATACGAGGGGATGATTTTCCTTCACTCACTCGAGTGAGACAAGGAACATCATGATTCTCCTTCATCGATGTGCATGCCGTATCCATTTATATATTTGTCTATATGCACGTGTGGTTCTTTGGAGTAGGACATTGCAGGTAAGTTAGTACCCGGTAGGTATGGGGTATCGACTCCACTTGGTTTCTAAGGTCTGAGAGTGCTTTATATGTCCGATGGGAGTGGAGGAGATAGTTGTTGGACCCTAACTTGACTCGTAGTTACACTCATGTGAGTGTTGTTAGTCGGTTGTCATTCCTGTTTGGTCGGTATGCGAGTCATAGTGCTTTGGTTTGGTCATTTGTGAGTCG
>NW_026730688.1:0-7000 GCF_030272615.1 Cryptomeria japonica | reverse complement strand
ATAAATTTCAAAGTTTGCTGTTTTGCTGGAGCCAAAACTCAAAATATTGGATGTAACCTTTAAAGGCGTGTTTTATGATCATCATCTCCACTGAATAAGAAAAGCAATTGATTTTTAAAGGCAGTTTGTGGTATGGAATAATCAGATATGCTCATGAAGCATTGTTCTCTTGCTCTAAAACCCCGCAGGAGATCATCTGAGCAGAATTTGAGTATACAACAGGGTAACCCTACTTCCTAGTGAATACTGGCAAGAGTCCACCTTCAAAAAATAATTTGTTGACAACAATATTTACCTAGCATCTAGTTGATATTATCCAACCAGGGAGTAGTTCGATATATAAAAATCATTGTTCAATTGTATCATCTAAAATGCGAGGCATTACAACAATATCCCTTTTGGTGGACTTAGCCCGGACAGTCTGCTGGCTAGTGCCTATATACGCATCAACCACGAGACCAGAGAGTTGTCCAAAGGAATCAAAGACAACATCATGTCAAAAATCCTAACATATTAACAATAAAGTGGGCCCCTTAAGAGGTACAAGTGAGTCATGAAAGCAAAGACACGCAGATTGACAAATAACCTTAGGCATATCCAGATTCCAGAATATAAAATTATTTCCACATTTGAGCCTCACAGTATAACAACAAAGTGGAAGATAACGGAATTGAACAAAATGAGAAATGAAAATCCAATTAGAACCAACTTGGCACCCAAGAATAATCTCCTTACACCAAAATATGATCGAGTGCTTCTCATATCAATATCTAATTCTTCACAATTAATAATCCAATTCAAATCTTACATAGACAAGGAAAAAAATTCAATCCAAATTTTATTCCTCAACGCTCTGACCCAAGCTAACTATTAAAATCAAAAAGCCAATATCAAAACTATTTCCTAAACTACGAAAACTCAAATGGGCCTTGCCACAAATGCGTAAATCCAGCTTCAAAGAGGGACACATCCTTACAGTGTTGCATATCAGAAGCTCTTGAAAGGTTACTGCTGATGATGGTTTAAAAGTGAACACACGATGCAGGCTGCTACTGCATTGAAATCTGGCAAGGAGTTTGTGTTCCTTGATTCCCAAAAAAATTGTCTATTTCCTCAATTTCAAAGTTGATATCTGATTTGTTCTCTTAGAATGATAGCTAAACCTTAATGTTGATGTTGATGTTTTATTCTTGTAAAAAGCGCTTAATATACATTACTTTAAATTATCAATTTCTTTTCAAGTCGCATGTTTTGGGCAAGTTTATTAGGTCCCCATAGAAATCAAGGTGTTCTCAATTTTAAATATTTGCAGTCTAAACGTTTGGTCCTATGCAGCATAAGTAACAGATTTGGAATTTCTAAAGATAGGATTTATTGAGGATTTCAAAGGAAAGAGAAACATCCAACCGACATTCATAAGCTACTGAAATTCAGCAACATTCTTGACAAAGCAATCGGGTTCCTTAGGTCTTACACCTCTAAAGAATAAAGGTTTTACAAGCAGCTCTTAACACACCCATGGTGCTAAAGACATTCAATAGTTCTCATCACAATCACATAACAGAAGCAAATGACAAGTCTGTAGATAACAACATTTCATTGTCTCTTCTTAAGCTTTGGCAAAGATTTAAGAATCAAATTAGGTGGAAAAGATGTTCATTATCTGTTTCCATCAATTTACTTTGCTTATCAACCCAACCAAATTTAGGATTGATACCTAAGGACTTCTTGATGCTAATGCGAAACTCTAGCAGAGGTCCCCTATAACTTCAATGACCTATCACTAAATATACACAAATATCACAAGGAAGACAGATTTCAGCAATCACTGATTTATATATGTGCTGATTCAGCACTGAGACGGACTTGAACAGAAGCCTTTGGCATTATGCACCAACTGGAGAAGCAAAAGCCAGCCAAGCTAGGTGCTGACTAAAGCACTGTCTGAGATTGTGCCAACATAGTAGCACTGAAGTGGATGCTATGAACGGCATGAAGCTATAAATAACATTGATAATTTGCCAACCGCACTGTGCTACTCATTGTAAATCTGTGCAATACTGCTTGTTTAGCCAAAGTGAGAGGGTGACTGAGCAAATCTGCCCAAAAACTGTCTGTAAATTTTTATGCTATCGCATCACAATGTGTATGCTTGCTTAAAAACTGCTAATGGGATAGACTGTTTGTCAATAGTAACCTCAATAATCTTGTAAAGGTTTAAGTAGATCTTGTGAAGATGGAGGAGCCATATCTGACATTACCAGTGCTTACGTATAATATGCCTAGGCTTTGAGAGGTGAAAGTCTAGATTGCAGAGCTAGAAAGTGTATCAGGGTCTTCCATCCAGAGCTTGGAGTAAATTCACAAAATCAAGGGCTAGAAAAATAATTAATCAAATCCTATATAACTTGGTCTAGATTGCAGAGCTAGAAAGTGTATCAGGTCTTCCATCCAGAGCTTTAAGTAAATTCACAAAATCAAGGGTTAGAAAAATAATTAATCAAATCCTATATAACTATTATCAATCGATAACAATTTCATATGCACTTGACACATGGGAGTATCTACCTTATTTCCAATACATATACGAGGAAATAGCATTTGAATTGGACTGCTACAGCATTGAAATTCATAAAACTGTAGAAGATTATCTATATGATTCATCAAAACAAAAACAACCATTCCATTACATTCCCATGCAACTTGACATGAATCCAGAAGTGCAGGCCTTTGTGATCCATATAACAAATAGTGCCATTTTAGAAAAATATCTTAGATGGGGAAGTTTGTGGTACACTCACTTTACCTTGTTAGGAGCTCAAATCTTATATTAAAAGCATAGAAAAATAAACCATCATGAGATGATCTCATACAGTCTGCATAAAGTGGAATAGTTTTTTAATAATATTTGATACTTGTTAGTAACAAGAGAAAACCAATGTAATACGAGCTTGGATCAAAGCAGGCATTATCATAAAAACGATGCAAAATAAAAATACACAATTGTCCCATATCTTATTTGAGTGAAATACAAATACTCTAAATTCATGTATACAGGCCGCACATTTGACATGGACAGCATCATAAACATATAAACTGCAAGGATCAAATTCAAGTAAAAAAAGTAAAACAGGACACATCATATCATTAACCTCACACATCTCCCTCATCCCCAAAAAGAGATCTTTGCTCCTCTGTAACTATACAGGCAAGATACTTCACACTGTCCTTCCAACATTAAGCAGTTGAAGCCAAAACCATTTATCGAACAGGCACTGATGGTCTAATCGGGCCATGCTTTTGCCTGCAAACAAGGAGCTCGTTTAAAAATCAAGCAACAATTCTTTCAGTCAAATCATTCACACTAAATTTCAATTAGAAATAGCATACCAGAATGAATCCTTTTTTTCCTGAGCAAGTAGCTCCTCAAAAGAAATTTCATCATCTTCTTCATCTGACTTTTCTAAATGGCCCGTATTGTGTTGAGACTGGAAGTGTGTGCGCCCATACTCAACCATCTTCAGGTATCATCAACATGGAAGAAGGTAAGTATATGCAAAGTAAATTACAAGTCACTAACCTAAATTGGAAATTGAAATTTAAATACATCGAAAAAAGAAACGATGTTTCCTCAAATATAGCATTAGTTTCCTGTGCGCCCTCAAAAATCGATGATTAGACAGAAATGAAGTAACTTCATATATTTGAAATAGTTTTACATCCATCCAATTGGGAGAAATTAATTTTTCTTATTAGGAAAGTGTTGGCATTACTGTCTCCTGCTTGAACAATAAGCACTTGCCTTTTGATAAGCTGGAGAAAGCTTTAGCTGTTCTTGAAGCCGATTGTAAACTACTGTATCCTCCTCTAATCTCTTCTGTTCAGTTTCTAGCCTATATATCTGTAACAATGCATAATAACTTATTAAGAGAAAATTTATTCCCAAGTACTCGACTAAACATTTACCAGTAACGCTGCATATAGATTTGTAGCACCTTATTACATTAAAAGATTATCCAAATTCAAATGACAGTGGGCAGCTTGCAATAACAAATACTGGTAGAGTATTAGATAGATATGATGGCCATCCATTCCCATTGCAAGTGTATTAATACAAACCTGTCCACAAAGCCGATCAAATGTAGATTTATCTGCCTTTGCCAAAAGCGACTTTGCAATTGTGAACTTGCGTTGAATGGTTTCAGACCTGTGCAGGGAAAAGCAATCAACTTCAACCAGAAAGCAAAATCCCATATCTTCTGGCAGAGAAAAGAGTAAACTGAATATAGGAAATGTACTTTTGTTGTAGCGCAGCTTTTGCCTCCACCAAGCAGTTGGTAAAGCGCCCAACCTGCAAAAAAACCAAAAAAACCCTATTAAAAACTATAACTCATCCCAGTTCTTCCATAATCACAATGGAAATAATATAAGCAAAACTAATTATATTCTGAATGATCTGGGGACAAGTCTTGAAGCATAATAGACAAGAAAACTGTAAATAATTTTAAAAACATTTTGAGCAAACCTCAAATTAGCCCACGTGTGTCATTTTGCGAGATATTTTGTATCAGAATCTCAGATAGTTAATCACTAGAGATATTAACTATTGGGTAAGAGAATTTTTGTGTACACTAACATTTCAAGTGGATGCCTTATCCATACAACAATCAGATCCGATTATCTAATGCAAGAAGATTGCGATATATAAATTACATTTACAGCTATTCGATTCAGTTATCAAATGCAAGAAGATTATGATACATAACTTACAGACTACAATACTCAGTAATTTTTCAGTTGCAACCTTTAGCCCCTGATGTTTTAAAGGTAAATATGAAGAATATGGTGATTGCACGTTGATATAGTCATGTTTGAAAGAAACAGAAAATAATTCTAAATATCATTTCAAGGAATTATATATTGCCTCACTAAGTTGTCTGCATACTAAAGGACACCAAGAATGCAGTTAATGCATGAAGCAATACTTTAAAGTGACTGGAACTTTTGAAAATGGCAAAAATCTTTTGAACCTACACTATCGTCTAAATTAGCCCTAAAAGGAAGGAAATGTGGTCATCTTCCTATGTGGATGTCCAGCAAGAATACCAACTAAAAAAGATGATTTTATACTCCTTTGCTAGTTGAAAATACATGGTTTTCAAAACAGAAGCACCAAGACAAATACAAGCCCTCAAACTTTTTAGCAACAATAAAATGCCAAATAGCTAATTTGAGGGGAAAAAAGTAGTGTGGAATTATAAAAATACTCTAAAATCGTTACTTCAGAACTAATAGTATCACTCTATGCAGCTATAAATTTTTATGAATGAAAATATCGTCACATGCTTACTGAATTTTATCATAGTTTGCATACTTTGACTCAGCTCGGACTCAATAGACCCAGAATTTTCAACTCAGCAAAGCTCGCCAACTTAAAAATACTAAAATTCTTCAATAACCATAAATTTTATGCAAAATAGATGGGGTTTAGATCTGTGTTATAGGTAGGGTTTCTATTATAATCTGTAAATCATGACTCTAAAAAATGTCTGTAAGAAATCGTTCACCAATCAATCTATGACCTTTCATTCTATCACAACTCTCTAAAATGTCAGAAAGTATTCAGTAAAATGTCTAGCAAGTAAATGGCATGAAAGAATTGTGATTCATCCCGAACAAATAAAGCTATTTACAGCCACAAGAATCTGTAAAACATCTCAGGAAGCCTGCAAAAACAATACCCTCTAAAATAGTAGCAATTTACAGTCATGAGGGAATTGTGGAAAGTCAGGAAAAATGAAAAGCATTTGCCAATCGCATGTGGCTATATTTGCATGCAACAGCATGCACTGGCCAAATTTTTGCAGCACTTTAGGCACATTTTTCATGTTTCTCCAAGTGCAAAAACTGTGCATCATCTAGCAAGTCCACATGTGACTTGGTTTTGGCGTGTCACGAGTTCCAACTCGTGTTACTTGTTTTGTGAAAAGATTCACAAGGACCCACCAAGTCTGCAAGTATGCGGTGAATATGTAATCTATGGAATTAATTATTTAGCATTAAAACTCTGTACAAGCATTATTACATGATATCTGACTAGTATATCAACCCCTATGTACTAAAACTTCCGTTATCATCACAAAAAATAGTGCAAAAGATACAAAAACTGTTTAAGTATGCTGTTGAACTATTCCCTAGCATTTAATACAATAAAAATATACTAAAATATTCTATGCATGTTCCAGATTTAGTAACATGGCTTTTCTAGCTCCATGTTAGAAGAAAGGCCAAAAAGCAAAAATGTTTACTGAGCAAGCAGAAGGGACTTTGGTGCTTCCATTAGCAATTTGCAATGGTTGACAATCATCAGACCTTGCATTAGCAATTTGCAATGTTTAACATCATCAGACGTCACATTAACAATTTGCAATGTTTGACAATTATGCTGGTTCTTTGAACTTTTAGCTTTGCCATAGATGTGTGACAACATAATATTCATTATTGGAAATACATTTTGATCTTCCTTCACTCCATGATTCATTGCCTCACTTTCTTCATTGATGAGGGCAAAGGAGGTCATCTCTTGTTTAACTATACTTAGACACTATGTCACAAGGTTCGACTCCATGTTCGTGCTTGGCAACAATAGAATTCAGATGAAGTTTGACAAGGGGAAAAAATTCAAAAAAAAAATTGTTATCAAATTTGCCTTATATAATTTTACTTTTTATTAAATATAAGTAAACATCTATTAAATAAAAACATATTATGTTATACTTGAATAAATTATAATAAATATAAACATGGAAATATATTTACAAATTTAATTTAAATATTATTTAATATATTATTAATATATAAATAATAAATATATTAAATAATACCTATATTATAATTATAAATCAAAGTTAAATATTTTTAATTTACAAATATTAAATTTTAATATATTAAATAAAACAAATCAACATTGTTTAAAATATATAATAATAATTTATTTTTT
>NW_026730687.1:0-7000 GCF_030272615.1 Cryptomeria japonica | reverse complement strand
GATACATAATCCTTCGAGATTGTTTATAGCCTTCCATTGATAAGATCTTTCTCTTTAGGTAGTTAAACCCTTTTCCAAGATTCAAGCTCTGATACCAATTGTTAGGCCCAATATGGAAAGCTAATGTATTGAGAGGGGAGGGGTGAATCAGTACTTCAAATCCTTTTCTCAACAATATCTTTACTGTTATGCATAAACCAAAAACTATTGTAACATAACATAAAGCTAAAACAAATGAGTAACAATCATACATGATTCACTCCATAACACATATATTTTGGTTATGCAGAAACTCTTGGTTAGAGAGAAAAAATGTGGTGGGGATGGCACCCACAACTTCACTACTGCAATAATAAAGAGTGCTCAGTTAGAGCTACATTTAGCTATTTCTGATAGCTTACCCTGTTAGGAGTATTAAGATTAGTTAGATCTACCTTACTAAAGGATTTATACAACACTATATAAGTGTAGCACCTGGTTAAAGGATTTACAATTTATAGACTTGGTTAGAGTCTTTTACCCTATTAAATGTTTCTCTTGCAACTTCAAAATATTACAATAGAATCATTATAAATATCTGCAACTTTACATCTAAAATGCTGTAGCAGATTCTATGTGCTCAAAATAAGATTACCTTGCCTATAGCATACCTCGGTAACTCATAAAATAACTCGGTAAACCCTTCTATTTACTCTGTTCCTTGACTGTTCTCTGATAACCTTCTTGGTGACCTCTGTGTCTCTATAACAGTCATAATACTCTGTGATTTCTCATGTATCACATAAGCCTTGCTTCATACACATATGCACACACATTTCTCACATTCACATCTATTTCTAACCCTAAATTCATGTTGTATAAGTAGACTTCTTATGTCGGTGATCTGATTCATTGCTTCTATCTTACAAACATGATTTCTCGAATAAATAACCATGCAAAATATTTCATTGGTTAGATGACCTCAAAATTATACAAAATCTGTATGTGCAATTTCCAATGTGATAACGGTTCTGTGTGCCTCGATCTTGTAACACATTTTCATATGTGTGTCTAGGTTCAATGAATTTGGTAACACGTTTCACTCAGTGTATTATCTTTACTGCTCGGTAGACATGAAATAACACTCGGTAGACAGCTCGGTGTATACTGGGCTTTGTGACTGTTTTCCTTCTGTAACCGACTTGGTTGTTCATACCGACTAAATATTTCGGTAGTGGTAACCGACTAGAGTATATAGAATGACTTTGTATATAAAACTAATGGCAATTTGATAAGTAGTAACAAAGAGTTGACAATGAAACAAGAAGACAACTGAAATGTCTTAGATCAGATAGAGGAGGAGAGTTTACATATGATGAGTTCAACCTATTTTACAATGATCATGGTATAAAAAGACAAGTCTCTGCATCGAGAACTCCACAACAGAATGGAATAGTTGAAAGAAGAAACAGATCTATTGTGGATTGTGCTAGAACACTGATGATTGAGAAGAAGGTTCCACAAACATTTTGGAGAGAAGCAATAAGCACAATTGTTTACACCTTGAACCGAGTTCAATTGAAGAAAGGTACTTTGAAGACACCTTATGAAATTTGGTATGGCAAGAAACCTAATGTAAGTTATTTTAAGATCTTTGGAAGTAAATGCTATGTTCATAAAGATGATAGAAATGGCAAGTTTGATCAGAAAAGTGAAGAAGGAACATTTCTAGGATATTCTTCTAGAACCAAAGCATTTAAATGTCTGATCAAATCATCTAACAAAATAGTAGAAAGTGCAAATGTGAAAATTGATGAATTTGCAGAAAGAAATGATGAAGGAAATTCCAAAGAACAGGAAGACTATGATGAATTTGTCTATGTGCAACCGAGAAGTCCTACCGAGATAACTATTGAAGAAAATGAAGAAAATATCCAGTTACCGAGTGATGAAGAAGATCATACAAAGCCTACCAAGCCTGTATTAGCCAAGTATGTCAGAAGGCACCATGCACCAAGTCAAATTATAGGAGATAAGGATGATCCAGTGATGACAAGGAACAAACTGAGACAGAACACATGTTTGATATCTGAATTTGAACCGAGAATAGTGAAAGAGGCATTTAACAGTGAAGATTAGATAAATGCTATGATAGAAGAGATTGATCAAATCAAGAAGAATGACACATGGACACTGGTCCCAAGATCAAAGGACAAAAATGTAATCGGTACAAAGTGGATCTTCAAAAACAAGCTAAATGAAAAAGGTGAGGTCATTCGGAACAAAGCAAGATTAGTTTGCAAAGGTTATGCCCAAGAAGAAGGAATTGATTATGGTGAGACTTTTGCACCTGTTGCTAGACTTGAAGGAGTAAGAACATTGTTGGCATATGCTGCTTTCAATAACTTCAAGGTATATCAAATGGATGTCAAATCTGCATTTCTGAATGGAATATTAGAAGAAGAAGTTTTCATTGAACAACCTGAAGGATTTGTTGAAGACAATAATAAAGATCAGGTATCTAAATTGAACAAAGCTTTATATGGTCTGAAACAAGCACCTAGAGCATGGTATGAAAGATTGCACTCTTATTTGATTAAGATTGGTTTTATAAGGACAAGTGAGAATAGCAACATGTACATGAAGAATGATGAAAATGGAATACTAATCTCAGCCATATTTGTTGATGATATTATATTTTGTGGAAATGACTCTTTATGCAAGAACTTTGGAAATGAAATGAGCAAACAATTTGAGATGTCATTAATTAGTGAGATAAAGTATTTTATAGGCTTACAGATATTGCAAATGAAAAATGAGATTTTCATTACTCAATCCAAGTACATAAAAGAAATCTTGAAGAAATTTAGAATGGAGGATTCAAAACCAGTAAGTACTCCTATGACTACCAACTGTAAACTATCAAAGAATGATGAATCTGCATCTGTTGATGAGAAACTCTACCAATCCATGATTGGAAAACTACAATATGTTGTTCACAGTAGGCCAAATATAGCACATGCAGTAGGTATTGTTGCAAGATTCTCTGCATATCCTAAGGAAATACACATGATAGCAATCAAAAGAATTTTGAGATACTTAAAAGGCATTGAAGATTATGGCTTAGTATATCAGAAAGGAAATGATTTTGATTTAAAAGTTTATATTGATACTGATTGGGCAGGCAACATTGATGATAGAAAAAGCACAAGTGGAGGATCTTTCTTCTTAGGAGAAAGACTAGTGAGTTGGCCTAGCAAGAAACAAGGATGTGTTTCTCAGTCAACAACCGAAGCTAAATATGTTGAAGCAGCACTGAATTGTACCAACATTGCATGGATCAAACAACTGTTGGAAGGTATAAATGAGAAAGTTACCGAGCCAGTAACTATATTCTGTGACAATACTAGTGCCATTAATATTTCAAAGAACCCTATTATGCACTCTAAGACAAAGCACATATCTATCAAATATCATTATCTTAGAGAAGAAGCTCAAGAGAAGAAAGTGGTGTTGGAATATATTAACACAAAGGAGAAAATAGCTGATATCTTCACCAAGCCACTACCAAAGGACACTTTTGAATATCTCAGAAGTAAGTTAGGGGTCCTACCCCTATCTTTTACTCACTGACTGAGTTAGGTGAAAGCATCACTTCGATGACTCTATTGAATATCTTTTGGGGAGTTGATGCTAGAGTGATACACTTTAGAATGTTTTTCTGAAAGTGTACTGGAATTAATACTAGAATAATACAGAGAATGATACAGGGAACAGGAATTGAAGACAAATGCTCTGACCGAGACTCAGTTGATACACAACAGTAGGCAATAACTTCTTACAGAAAGAAATTATGTTTTAGTTCTTTTTCTTTTTGGCATTGTTGTCAAAGGGGGAGAATAGCTACCCAGGGGGAGAAGACCTACCTAAGGGAGAGAAGACCTAAGGAAGAGAAGACTGAGAGAAGACTACATATTGAAATAAAGACTGAAATAGAAGAGAAGTCTAATGTATGGGGGAGAGCATTTCAAGCATTTTAGAATCACAGCAATCTGAATCTTTTAAAGGTCAAATCAATTGGTTTTGCCATCAATGCCAAAGGGGGAATTTGTTGGCAATATTACATTATAAGGATATTGAGAAGGTTGTTGATGATTATGGACATAACTGATTAAAGATGTTTTACTATCTTGATATTATTATTTTGTCATTGATGTCAAGAAATTGATTTTTCAATTCAGTATGATGTTGCCATATCTTGAGAAGTATGATATGAAGATTATAAAGAAGTCAGTAAAGACACAGGAAAGAATATGATGAATAAGGGGATAAGATATTCAATGAGAAACTACTATCGAGTTAGACAATGATGAGATCTTGATGTTTTAGATTGTTTTAACATCATATATATGTTGTAAAATCTAAAGGTTAGTACTATACTATGTTATCAAGCAAAGAACCTAGTCGGTAAACCTTAAGGAACCTAGTCGGTAAACCCTAAGGTTATCGCAGACGGTTAATGAAGACAGAATGTCTACCAAGTGAAGTTTAGTATTCACCGAGTTGTAACTGAGCTATAACAAAATGCATTAAATGTTTACATGTGATATTTAATGAAAGAAGCTGATGAGTTGGAGTAGATCAATGATTGGCAAGCCGTGGAAGAAGTTTGTTAAGCGAATCTAAGGCAATGGAAAGTTGGCAATAAGATCTACAGCTCAGAGTGAACCGCATTACCCTAACACAAGTTCCAAGGTGAATGTGCAAGTTCCAAGGCAGGGTAAAACATTTTCAGATCGAAAGATACAATGAACCTGGACAAGATTGAAGATCTGATGGCTATGTTTGATCATGGGAAATGTGATCAAGGAGATTAAGCAGTTAGAAGATTGTTTATAAATAAGAAACTGTTGATAAACAATGTATGCAGGCAAGTGTATGCACAGGGATGCTACATAGTGATAACCGAGCACAAAAGCTTGAAGACCTATTAGAATAACAGAGTATTGATGCCTAGTAGATAGACAAGATTAGTTCTATGTCTAGATTGTATTGAACAAATAGGAATCTGCTTTAGCATTTTAGATGTGAAGTTGCAGACAAATTGTATTACTGTTATTTTGTGAAAGTGATAGGAAATCTCTTAACCGAGTGGACTTAATAGTCTTATATGTAAATCCTCTAACAAGGTGACATTCTGATTGAGTGTTTGAAATCCTTTGACAAGGTCACTTCTAACAAAGTGAAGATCCTAACAGATCTGAGGGAAATCCCTTAACCGGGTCACATCTAGAAATGTGTTTGTAATCTTTAATAGGATTTTCTTTTAACCGAGCATACTCTAGAAGAGTATATTTCTTAGTGGGTCTGAAATCCCACAGTGGTTTTTCCCTATTTGGGTTTCCACGTTAAATCTGGTGTTATGAGGTTTATATTGTTCATATGCTTTTGAGTTTGCATGTTTGACAGTTTTTCGTTATATGACTAATATATATGTTACCGAGGTTGAATCTGATGTTTTTATGGATGATTAAGTTTGTATGATACACCTCCCCCCCCTCATCTTGTTGGCTATTGGATCTGTACTTATATTAAATATCAGAACTATCAGAACTGGGTAGCTTCTAATTTTGAATTGGATTTAGTCAGGGATCCATTCAGCACGTCGAGGTATAAACTCAATTAAGAGGTCTCCCTACCTTGAAAACCAAGGTTTGATATACTTGAAGGTGCTGATAGTTTATAAATATTCTGGATACGTGACTCAGCCCCATCTAGGCAAGATAGAGTATTGGCAATGATAGCTTGACGATCTAATCGTTGTTGTATAGAGACCATACAGGAGTTGTTGAGCGATTTGTTGTATCTCAGGTCATGAGGCAGTATGGTAGGCCTCAAGGGATTTCAGAGGAGTTTACCACCTATGCCCATTATGCAGACAAGGAGAGACAAGGATGGGCCCCTAGGTTGTCATACACATTGAGCATGCAGGCACTAGCAGGGTTACAACAACTTCGATGGGACTACATGGATGATATTGCAGATGTGGGGGTATTGCCCCAATACAAGGATTGGTTCCAGTAGCACCCATTCCCTATGTTTACAGATCCAATTGAGAAGTCACCCCTCATAGAGGAGATTGAGGATGATGCCCCTACATAGGCACATGGACAGGCATAGGGAGAGGAACAAGGACAAGGATGGAGAGCAAAGGCTCCTAGGCGGGCAGGTGGTGATCCTAGTGTGAGCAGCAGTAGGATAATAGCTAGGGGGAGATAGAGGTAGAGAGGAGAGGGTGGATCCCTTGGAGTTGTTGGTGTGGGGGTTAGTGGTGCTAGGATGATAGAGGGTAGAGGAGAGGAGGAGCAAGGAGCTCCTAGATAGGTGCGATAGTGGAGGGATGAGTAGGGTGGAGATGGAGGTGGAAATGGAGGCGGAGAGCCTATGAGGGAGTAGGGGACAGTTGATGTAGCATGATCGATGAGGGCGAGATTAGCAGGTCTGCAGTCATAGTTGACAGTGGCTCAGACATAGCTTGCAGAGTGGGAGGTTAGGGAAGAGCGAGATACTCTCCAGCAAGAGGTTTTGCATCAGACCAGTCGAGTGGCCTATTATATTGCGGCATATAGCATAGCAGTTCCTGTAGCACGTCAGGTTGTTCCATATTCCTAGTATATGGCTCGATCTGAGGGAGCTTGGGCACCTAGGTAGGGTACTGGTCAACAAGCTCCACCTCCTCCACCACCTGGCGATGAGGGAGAGGCAGAGAGCTATATTTTTGTAGCTCTTAGATTTTGTTATATGCCCCATTTTTTGTAGCCCATACAATTCT
Source organism: Cryptomeria japonica (assembly GCF_030272615.1). Taxonomy (NCBI): domain Eukaryota; kingdom Viridiplantae; phylum Streptophyta; class Pinopsida; order Cupressales; family Cupressaceae; genus Cryptomeria; species Cryptomeria japonica. The sequence goes on along the minus strand of NW_026730687.1, from coordinate 189 downwards.
TACTCCGATGGGAGATTGTAGATGGCAGTTGATATCATTTGTCCCCTAAGACTTTTATTTGTACTCTGAGATATTTATGATGATATATATACGAGATCTTGATTTGATGTCATCATACTTGTGTTGATTGATTATGAGATGTTTTTCTATATTCTTTATTCTATATGTATCCACATTTGTTCAGTATGG
>NW_026730686.1:0-7000 GCF_030272615.1 Cryptomeria japonica | reverse complement strand
TAGTCCAACAAAGCCTAGAGATCCATCCTTTTAGCTTCTCACATGGGCAAATTAGGTGATAATGAGAATTTCGCTCTGGATCCTTTGGAAGGGTCAGGAGCGAAATTCCTTCGTTAGGTCAAAAATCACCTTTGCTTAATTGACAACCTTTTCTAAGGCAATCTCCAAGGTCCATTCACCTTGATCACTGGCTTGGCTCAATATTATCTTGGAGGAGAACATGACCTTAATTCACCTTTTGGGCTTAATTTTTAATCTCCTTCACTTCAACTCATCTTGACTCCCTCATTTTGAATCCACTTATCAACTTGGCGACATTGGTTTGATCTTCACAAGGCCTAAAAAGGAAAATTCGCTCAAAAGCCTAACCAAGGACATGACCTATCCAGAATTTCGCTCTGGACCCTTTGGAAGGGTGTTGTGACCATTTCACACATCGCCCCATCGCAAATGGGGACCCCCTCTTTTTGCTTGTTTTTGTTCGTTTTCGCTTTCGTTTTTAGGGTTTTGTTAGTTAGTTAGTTGTCTGGATTTAGGGCCAAGCCTTAGGGTTTTAAATTTTGCCTTTTCAAGCCAAAATCCAGTCGCTTTTGAGAGCTTTTTTGAGCTTCTTTCCTAGAAGCAAATTTTTGAATGCAATGAATTCGCCAAAATGGTCTAATTTTCAATTGGAATGTTCATGCAGAGCTTAAACTTGTCTAAATGATGACCGTCAATGTGAATTTTTGTCTGATTGAATATTTTGACCAAATTTTGACTTTTTTGAAGTTTGATCCTGGGCATTGGAATTGATTTGTTTTCGCCTCGTGAAGTGTTAAAATGTGAAAAATCTTGTTATTTTGGCCTGTAGGAGCAAAATCGCTCCTGTCCCTCAGTGAAGGACGGGAGCTCAATTTCAAATATCTCATTGTCCTTGCAGAGCCCAGACAAATTTTACGTTTGAAGTGATAAAGAACGACGAGATCTTTTCATTGAATATAAATTGAAGATTTTCATGAGCACAGAAAGGTCTCCAGAAGGAAAATCGCTCCTGTCCCTCAGTGAAGGACCGGAGCTACAATTCAAATTTCGCCATGTCCATGCAAGATTTTGATAGCTCAGCAATTGGAGGACGTCCGAAGGAAGATACTTTGCCAAATGAATATAATTTGAGATGCAAAAAATGGAGAAAAATGACCTATATTGACTAAATCGCTCCTGTCCCTCTCCAAGGGACCAGGGCGAGGTACCTTGTAGCTCTCGTCCCTCTCCCAGGGACCAGAGCGATTCCCTCCATTTTGCAAAAACCAGACAAGGGTCAAGGCAAGTTTACGTTCAAAAACGAAGGAGAACATGAGATGAACGCATTGAATATAAATTGAAGATTTTTGGGACGTCCATACCAGTGTTAAATGCCTAGTTCGCTCCTGTCCCTCTCCAAGGGACCAGAGCGATTTTTGATATAATTGCCTTTGTTGCAAAATTACAAACAATGTCAAGGCATGGGTGGATAGAGTGAAGAAGGACGATTCCGTTGAATATAAACTTAGAGCATGGCAAAGTAAGATGAAAGCCACAAGGGAAGGATCGCTCCTGTCCCTCTCCAAGGGACCAGGGCGATACAATGGTAAAGATACGTCCCTCTCAAGTTCAAGGTCGTCCCTCCAAGGTTCAAGACCGATCCAAGCCAGGACAAAAGGTGGCGAGGACATTTCAAGGCATTTACATCAAGCGCAACGTTACAAAGGTCATCACATGGAAGGATTTGTACTCTAAAGACCTAGATCGCTCCTGTCCTTTGGCAAGGGACCAGAGCGATATCTACATAATGGCGTAGATTTCAAAAGGCGAACAAGTTTCGAGCAACCAAGAAGGTCGAAAGGACGTCATTTCACGCAATGAAGTTGATTGCAAGTTGGTACAAACAAGAACAAGCATATAATGATGAACTTCGCTCCTGTCCCTCAGGAAGGGACCAGGGCGATGTTAGATGCATTGACCATTTCATGCAAAATTTACGTAAGGACAAGACATTGCAATATTTTAGAGGGTCCATGGTACGACAACAAGATGATAAACAAGAGTTTTGAACGTTAAATAATCACCAAAATGGATCTAGGAACCATATCGCTCCTGTCCCTCTCCAAGGGACCAGGGCGATTTGCTTTGGATTCCTTGTTTGTTTCAAGTTCAAGCTAAGTCAAGATGTCCTAAGATAGCATATGGTCCAAGGCATCGTTTGAAGATAATTTGCAAGGGTTTTGAACGTCCAAACATTGCCAAATAATGTAAAAGCCTCACATCGCTCCTGTCCTTTGGACAAGGACCAGGGCGATCCTATCAAAAACGCTCATATTCCTCCAAAATCGAAACAAGGCGAGGTTAAGCAAGACAAAGGACGGCGTTTGGAAAACATCACAATGAAGGATCGAAGGTCAAAAATGCATATTGAACGTGAAAAAATCAAGATCGCTCCTGTCCTTTGGACAAGGACCAAGTCGATGCTATTAAAACACTCCCGTCCCTTCAAAGATCAAAGCGAAGCAAGGTTAGGTAAGGTGAAGGACGACGTTTGAAGGACATTACCATGAAGATCGAAGTACAAAGTTGACAAGGCCAAGGAAAACATGTGGATCGCTCCTGTCCCTCTTCAAGGGACAAGGGCGATGATCCTTATAACATCGAAGGTACCTTGCAAAAGCAAATGGAAATAAGCGCAAAGGACACAAGCAATGATATTTCGAAGGTCAAAGATGCGAGATGGACATGAAAACAAGAAGATCGCTCCTGTCCTTTGGACAAGGACCAGGGCGATATGCACTTAAAGGACACCCATATGCGCACACAAGGCGATCAAATTCGAAGGACCATCAAGGTGATCGATTTTTAACGTGGAGATGAAGGAGTTGGACGTAAGAAATGCAAGAATCATGCCAAAGATGGTGAATCGCTCCTGTCCCTCTCCAAGGGACCAGAGCGATGAGGTACGTCCCTCTATTTACATATTTTTTGGCGCCAAATTAAATAATTTGAATTTACTTTAAATGCTAAATCAATTTAAAAAATTGAAAATCCATTTTTATTGGCATTTAATATGGCGTTGGCACTTATTAATTATTTTTGCCTTATTTAAAAAACCGAAATTTGCAATTTAAAAACGCAAGGCATTAGTAATTAATTAATTAATTAATAAAAAAAAATCGATTTGAGCGCTCATATATGGAAGTCGGCCTTGTTATGTCATTGCAAATCATTTAAAAATCGTTTGAAATTGTTATATTTCATCAAGTCGGCCAAAGAGATAAATCGATGAGAGCGCTATATATATAGGGGGGTGAAAACTATTATTTTCACATCATTATTTTACCTCTCTACATGCGAATCAAGGAAGACAAAGGAAAGTGTTAAGTGTGTTTAAAGATAGTGCGAATATTATCCAAGGTGGTGCGAGTTTCATTCATCCAAGGGTGGCGCGCTTAGCTATCAAAGGTGGTGCGATTCCAAACCAAAGGTGGTGCGAATTTGAAGATCACGCCTAAGGCGAATTTGCTAAAGACTTGGAGATTTATTTGTGCGAATTTGAAGATCCATTTGAGACCACGTCCAAGGCGATAAGTGAAGATCACATTCTATCCAGAGGTGGCGAAGTATATTTTGAGGGAATCATATTGAAGATTATCTTATACCTCAAATTTTGCCTAGGCGAATATTGTTTTTGCATTCTAGAGTTAGCTCTCTGTCGAGGTATGGCGATTTAATTATTATTGTTTTATTCATTCATCGTCATATTTCAAATTTTGATCCTTGAAAATCTCTTAGCTCAATCGTTGTATTTTAGGAAATGATAACTCTAGGGACTTATCATGAGGTTTCCTAAAATCTATCTCTCTTATCTACGTTATTTATTGCAAAATCTATTTCTTATAATGAAATGTTGTGTAGGTATGGCGACCCCAAAGGCGGGAGCATCCACCAGTCGCTCGGCTCTCATGAAAGAAGATCAGAAGACTGAAGAAGTGGAGACCAAGATCGTGTCCAAGTGGAGCAACATTGGAGATACAAACTTGGGGAACTTTAGCACGAAGAAGTTCCGAGAGGTCCCTTACATCGGCAAGCCATCACCTGTCGCCCGGAGAATAATAGAAAGTGGCATCATTAAGGCGGCCGGTTTTCCTCCAGCCATTCAGTGTCACGAGTTGATGATCGAGTGTGCCCGTCATTACAATCCACAGTCCAGGACCATTGTGTCCAATGAGGGAAATATTTTGGCGTACCTTTCAGAGGAGGCCATAAGTGAAGCCTTCCATCTTCCAGAGCACAGGGACATGATATACAAGAGCATTGAAGGAGCCAGATCAGTGTACGATGATGATCCAGATGCTTGCCTAAGCATAATCAACAAGAACTGGCTACTTAAGAGTCGTCCCCGTCTGAGCAAAGTACCGAACACACCACACCGGATCGATTTCCAAGAGGAGTACAGAGATTTGATTACCATGCTCAACAGAGTTACAGGAGCACCTCATGCCTTCTATTTTGAGAAATGGATGTTTTATTTCATCCAGGTGATTGTTCAAGGGAAGGATACAATACATTGGGCTAGGATAATTAGCCATTGCTTAGACGTACAGTTGAGAAGACTCAGGGCTACTAAGTCCTTCCACATGAGTTCATATGTCATCTATACCTTAATCAGGAGCGTTGAGTACGCAGGACTACCTCACAGAGGAGTGATTGGAAGAGGACCCGGCGAGGTCAGAGTTTGTGAATCCTATACTCACTTGCATCATCCACCAGGGAAGAACTACAAGTTAATCAATGATACTTTCACGATGAACATCACCAGGACGTTGCAAGGAGGGATTCACAACAGATTATCTCAGGATGCCCAGGAGCTAATCAAGAGGTACGGTGCTTGGTTCATTCAGTTTCCCAAGTTCACTTACATTAGAGTGTATGGATGTCCTTTACCTCCATACATGTTGCCGAGGTACCCGACAGACAGGATTGTGTTACTTGAAGTAACAAGGCAGTTGGCAGCATATGTGAAGGCATTCAGACACAGACATCAGAATGGAGTTCAGGTACCTATTATTTTGGGTAATTCAGTTGAGGTATGTCCCAATGTCTCAGCCATGGATGATGCAGAGAGGGAGTTAGCCTTGTATCCTTTTTCATCTTTTGCTTGGAGGAATAGTTTTGATCCTCATGGACATTTAGAGGAGACAGTCGGTAGAAGATTTAGACATGAGTACCAGATTGAAGATTTTATGATGAATCTCCTAGATGATCTCGAAGTGAAACGAAAGATACATTCTAGATTGCCTCTGGATTTCATCAGGAAATGTAAGATTTACAGAGTAGCCGACCAAGCTCAGGACAACGGCAGGCACATCCAATCTTCATATGATAGAGAGAGCAAAACAATTAGTTTGAATTGGAATGAGCCCGAGGCCGTGGATTTAGATGAATTGATGGCACCAGTCTTGTCTTGTACTCGCAGATGGGTAGACATTCAACATCAGAAGTTGAGAGAACAAGGCATAGCCATGTCTTTTACTTTGGAAGAAAAGCCAGCCGAAGGAGGAGCCAGTGTTAGTGAAGGCAATCCTAATCCTAGGAATTCAGGTGAAGGTAACCTTCGATGTGCCAGTGAGGGCAATCTCCATTCGAGAGGTTCAAAGAGAAAGGAAAGATCAGAAAAGAAAGAGCCTTCCAAGAAAAAGCAAGGTGCTAACAAAGATCAAACACCAGGTACTTCTTCCAGGCCAGAAGATAGAACAGTTCGAGTGGAAGAATCCATGGAATCGATGGTACAGAATGACAGGCAGGAGGAAGAACAGGCACAGCATGTTTCATCCGATGGATCTCTCCAAGACTATGATTTAGAAGAAAATAATGAAGTAACATCTCCTCCCAGACAAGAAGAAGTAGTACACAAAGAAATTCAAGTTCAAGAGACAAGATCAAATATCCCAGATTGGTTGAAGGAAAGATTGACTAAGGTGATCGTAATTGAGGACGAGGACAGTGCAATCGATCTAGAGAGCCTTGTTGGACGCTCACATATGACAACAGAGAAGAAGAAGGCTACAAAGATGTCCAAGATGATTCGAGATGAGACTGGATCTAGAAAACTGCAGATAGCTACACCGGCGGCAGACAAATATGAGGGTGAGATCCTAGCAGAAGACTATCATATACAGACTATTGAGTTAGGACCATCCACAGCAGAGCAGACTTTAGATGATGCCACCGACACATTTGAGGCATTGAAGGATAAATTTAGAGAAGAAGTAGAGAAGAATAGAAAGCTTGAGAAAGAGGTCGGTGCATGGAGAACATATTTCAGTCACATCAATGAACCTTTGGGACGTCAGGATCCAGTTAGATCACCATTGCAGGCATTGCCCCTTCAATCAATCAATGAAGCAGAGAGATTTAGGAATATGGTCCAGCGTACATGTAATTGGATGGATAGATCTCACACGGTGGCCATTGAGTTTATTACAAGGATGTCGAAGATCACCCATCAGGCTAACCAAGTCCTTGAGATAATCCACAGACTGATGGCAACAGTAGATGCATTTGCCCATACCAAGGACGTTGTCATTCCTGTCTTGAAAGTTATAAGACATACATCCAGAAGAATTTTAGCACAAGAGAAGATCTTGGAGGGCGATTCTCACAGTTTGTTTCAGTGGTCAACCTTACTCCATATAAAGAGTGTTCTCTTTGAGGACATCAGTATTAGATGTGGTCAAGTTGAGGAGGTGATCAATCCGATCCAGGACAGAGTATTTGAGGTACTTCGTACCATTCTTGGCAGAAGGATCGAGGTCGAGACAGATGTGGATTTACAAGAATTTGAAGATAGAATCAAGATCATCTTTCGCAAGGACGCAGATGTTACAGATGAGCAGTATGATCAGATGTATGCCACCATGCTCCTAATTGATAGAACTAAGGAACTTGAACCTACTTGGGACACAGCTCTTCTAGATGCATTTGATCAGGGTAT
>NW_026730685.1:0-7000 GCF_030272615.1 Cryptomeria japonica | reverse complement strand
TAACTCCATCGGGGCTATAGACGCCTGACTGGCAATGGAGCAATATTCGTGAGCTTGTGGCGATAACCTCGTCGGGACTATAGACGTCTGACTGGCAGCGAGGCTCTATCCAGGATGCTTTTGGAGTTTAGACGAACCATGTAGCTTATCACAGGGGAACCTGAAGATCATGATTGTCTTGTTGAGGGAAATTAACGCATTTGCACACACATGGGTAACTGTGGACTTGATACTTTGTCTCAATATGATGGTCTCTTCTTGTAAGTGTTTCTTAACTCCTGGTTTTGTTGAGGGAGGTTTTCTGGGTCTTCTTTTAGAAAGATTGATTCCCAAATGTTTTGCAACATTTCTCAGTGGTGTCGCCAGATGTTGTGACCATTTCACACATCGCCCCATCGCAAATGGGGACCCCCTCTTTTTGCTTGTTTTTGTTCGTTTTCGCTTTCGTTTTTAGGGTTTTGTTAGTTAGTTAGTTGTCTGGATTTAGGGCCAAGCCTTAGGGTTTTAAATTTTGCCTTTTCAAGCCAAAATCCAGTCGCTTTTGAGAGCTTTTTTGAGCTTCTTTCCTAGAAGCAAATTTTTGAATGCAATGAATTCGCCAAAATGGTCTAATTTTCAATTGGAATGTTCATGCAGAGCTTAAACTTGTCTAAATGATGACCGTCAATGTGAATTTTTGTCTGATTGAATATTTTGACCAAATTTTGACTTTTTTGAAGTTTGATCCTGGGCATTGGAATTGATTTGTTTTCGCCTCGTGAAGTGTTAAAATGTGAAAAATCTTGTTATTTTGGCCTGTAGGAGCAAAATCGCTCCTGTCCCTCAGTGAAGGACGGGAGCTCAATTTCAAATATCTCATTGTCCTTGCAGAGCCCAGACAAATTTTACGTTTGAAGTGATAAAGAACGACGAGATCTTTTCATTGAATATAAATTGAAGATTTTCATGAGCACAGAAAGGTCTCCAGAAGGAAAATCGCTCCTGTCCCTCAGTGAAGGACCGGAGCTACAATTCAAATTTCGCCATGTCCATGCAAGATTTTGATAGCTCAGCAATTGGAGGACGTCCGAAGGAAGATACTTTGCCAAATGAATATAATTTGAGATGCAAAAAATGGAGAAAAATGACCTATATTGACTAAATCGCTCCTGTCCCTCTCCAAGGGACCAGGGCGAGGTACCTTGTAGCTCTCGTCCCTCTCCCAGGGACCAGAGCGATTCCCTCCATTTTGCAAAAACCAGACAAGGGTCAAGGCAAGTTTACGTTCAAAAACGAAGGAGAACATGAGATGAACGCATTGAATATAAATTGAAGATTTTTGGGACGTCCATACCAGTGTTAAATGCCTAGTTCGCTCCTGTCCCTCTCCAAGGGACCAGAGCGATTTTTGATATAATTGCCTTTGTTGCAAAATTACAAACAATGTCAAGGCATGGGTGGATAGAGTGAAGAAGGACGATTCCGTTGAATATAAACTTAGAGCATGGCAAAGTAAGATGAAAGCCACAAGGGAAGGATCGCTCCTGTCCCTCTCCAAGGGACCAGGGCGATACAATGGTAAAGATACGTCCCTCTCAAGTTCAAGGTCGTCCCTCCAAGGTTCAAGACCGATCCAAGCCAGGACAAAAGGTGGCGAGGACATTTCAAGGCATTTACATCAAGCGCAACGTTACAAAGGTCATCACATGGAAGGATTTGTACTCTAAAGACCTAGATCGCTCCTGTCCTTTGGCAAGGGACCAGAGCGATATCTACATAATGGCGTAGATTTCAAAAGGCGAACAAGTTTCGAGCAACCAAGAAGGTCGAAAGGACGTCATTTCACGCAATGAAGTTGATTGCAAGTTGGTACAAACAAGAACAAGCATATAATGATGAACTTCGCTCCTGTCCCTCAGGAAGGGACCAGGGCGATGTTAGATGCATTGACCATTTCATGCAAAATTTACGTAAGGACAAGACATTGCAATATTTTAGAGGGTCCATGGTACGACAACAAGATGATAAACAAGAGTTTTGAACGTTAAATAATCACCAAAATGGATCTAGGAACCATATCGCTCCTGTCCCTCTCCAAGGGACCAGGGCGATTTGCTTTGGATTCCTTGTTTGTTTCAAGTTCAAGCTAAGTCAAGATGTCCTAAGATAGCATATGGTCCAAGGCATCGTTTGAAGATAATTTGCAAGGGTTTTGAACGTCCAAACATTGCCAAATAATGTAAAAGCCTCACATCGCTCCTGTCCTTTGGACAAGGACCAGGGCGATCCTATCAAAAACGCTCATATTCCTCCAAAATCGAAACAAGGCGAGGTTAAGCAAGACAAAGGACGGCGTTTGGAAAACATCACAATGAAGGATCGAAGGTCAAAAATGCATATTGAACGTGAAAAAATCAAGATCGCTCCTGTCCTTTGGACAAGGACCAAGTCGATGCTATTAAAACACTCCCGTCCCTTCAAAGATCAAAGCGAAGCAAGGTTAGGTAAGGTGAAGGACGACGTTTGAAGGACATTACCATGAAGATCGAAGTACAAAGTTGACAAGGCCAAGGAAAACATGTGGATCGCTCCTGTCCCTCTTCAAGGGACAAGGGCGATGATCCTTATAACATCGAAGGTACCTTGCAAAAGCAAATGGAAATAAGCGCAAAGGACACAAGCAATGATATTTCGAAGGTCAAAGATGCGAGATGGACATGAAAACAAGAAGATCGCTCCTGTCCTTTGGACAAGGACCAGGGCGATATGCACTTAAAGGACACCCATATGCGCACACAAGGCGATCAAATTCGAAGGACCATCAAGGTGATCGATTTTTAACGTGGAGATGAAGGAGTTGGACGTAAGAAATGCAAGAATCATGCCAAAGATGGTGAATCGCTCCTGTCCCTCTCCAAGGGACCAGAGCGATGAGGTACGTCCCTCTATTTACATATTTTTTGGCGCCAAATTAAATAATTTGAATTTACTTTAAATGCTAAATCAATTTAAAAAATTGAAAATCCATTTTTATTGGCATTTAATATGGCGTTGGCACTTATTAATTATTTTTGCCTTATTTAAAAAACCGAAATTTGCAATTTAAAAACGCAAGGCATTAGTAATTAATTAATTAATTAATAAAAAAAAATCGATTTGAGCGCTCATATATGGAAGTCGGCCTTGTTATGTCATTGCAAATCATTTAAAAATCGTTTGAAATTGTTATATTTCATCAAGTCGGCCAAAGAGATAAATCGATGAGAGCGCTATATATATAGGGGGGTGAAAACTATTATTTTCACATCATTATTTTACCTCTCTACATGCGAATCAAGGAAGACAAAGGAAAGTGTTAAGTGTGTTTAAAGATAGTGCGAATATTATCCAAGGTGGTGCGAGTTTCATTCATCCAAGGGTGGCGCGCTTAGCTATCAAAGGTGGTGCGATTCCAAACCAAAGGTGGTGCGAATTTGAAGATCACGCCTAAGGCGAATTTGCTAAAGACTTGGAGATTTATTTGTGCGAATTTGAAGATCCATTTGAGACCACGTCCAAGGCGATAAGTGAAGATCACATTCTATCCAGAGGTGGCGAAGTATATTTTGAGGGAATCATATTGAAGATTATCTTATACCTCAAATTTTGCCTAGGCGAATATTGTTTTTGCATTCTAGAGTTAGCTCTCTGTCGAGGTATGGCGATTTAATTATTATTGTTTTATTCATTCATCGTCATATTTCAAATTTTGATCCTTGAAAATCTCTTAGCTCAATCGTTGTATTTTAGGAAATGATAACTCTAGGGACTTATCATGAGGTTTCCTAAAATCTATCTCTCTTATCTACGTTATTTATTGCAAAATCTATTTCTTATAATGAAATGTTGTGTAGGTATGGCGACCCCAAAGGCGGGAGCATCCACCAGTCGCTCGGCTCTCATGAAAGAAGATCAGAAGACTGAAGAAGTGGAGACCAAGATCGTGTCCAAGTGGAGCAACATTGGAGATACAAACTTGGGGAACTTTAGCACGAAGAAGTTCCGAGAGGTCCCTTACATCGGCAAGCCATCACCTGTCGCCCGGAGAATAATAGAAAGTGGCATCATTAAGGCGGCCGGTTTTCCTCCAGCCATTCAGTGTCACGAGTTGATGATCGAGTGTGCCCGTCATTACAATCCACAGTCCAGGACCATTGTGTCCAATGAGGGAAATATTTTGGCGTACCTTTCAGAGGAGGCCATAAGTGAAGCCTTCCATCTTCCAGAGCACAGGGACATGATATACAAGAGCATTGAAGGAGCCAGATCAGTGTACGATGATGATCCAGATGCTTGCCTAAGCATAATCAACAAGAACTGGCTACTTAAGAGTCGTCCCCGTCTGAGCAAAGTACCGAACACACCACACCGGATCGATTTCCAAGAGGAGTACAGAGATTTGATTACCATGCTCAACAGAGTTACAGGAGCACCTCATGCCTTCTATTTTGAGAAATGGATGTTTTATTTCATCCAGGTGATTGTTCAAGGGAAGGATACAATACATTGGGCTAGGATAATTAGCCATTGCTTAGACGTACAGTTGAGAAGACTCAGGGCTACTAAGTCCTTCCACATGAGTTCATATGTCATCTATACCTTAATCAGGAGCGTTGAGTACGCAGGACTACCTCACAGAGGAGTGATTGGAAGAGGACCCGGCGAGGTCAGAGTTTGTGAATCCTATACTCACTTGCATCATCCACCAGGGAAGAACTACAAGTTAATCAATGATACTTTCACGATGAACATCACCAGGACGTTGCAAGGAGGGATTCACAACAGATTATCTCAGGATGCCCAGGAGCTAATCAAGAGGTACGGTGCTTGGTTCATTCAGTTTCCCAAGTTCACTTACATTAGAGTGTATGGATGTCCTTTACCTCCATACATGTTGCCGAGGTACCCGACAGACAGGATTGTGTTACTTGAAGTAACAAGGCAGTTGGCAGCATATGTGAAGGCATTCAGACACAGACATCAGAATGGAGTTCAGGTACCTATTATTTTGGGTAATTCAGTTGAGGTATGTCCCAATGTCTCAGCCATGGATGATGCAGAGAGGGAGTTAGCCTTGTATCCTTTTTCATCTTTTGCTTGGAGGAATAGTTTTGATCCTCATGGACATTTAGAGGAGACAGTCGGTAGAAGATTTAGACATGAGTACCAGATTGAAGATTTTATGATGAATCTCCTAGATGATCTCGAAGTGAAACGAAAGATACATTCTAGATTGCCTCTGGATTTCATCAGGAAATGTAAGATTTACAGAGTAGCCGACCAAGCTCAGGACAACGGCAGGCACATCCAATCTTCATATGATAGAGAGAGCAAAACAATTAGTTTGAATTGGAATGAGCCCGAGGCCGTGGATTTAGATGAAGAGGACCCGGCGAGGTCAGAGGAGTGATTTGATAATCATTGGCAATTTGAAGTCATTCCTAAGGACTTCTTTAATCTTGATCCACACTAGACTTGGCATAAAATTAAGGGAAAAGATAGGTTTTGCACAATTTCGCCCTTGGACCCTTTGGAAGGGTCAGGAGCGAATTTCCTTTTCTAGGCTTGATTTTTCATCTTTTCAATCTCATTCTTCGTTACAAGATAAATTTCATCATTTCTCACCTAAGGGACAAAGTCTTAAGCTCAAGCAAGGTTAAAGAATAGGTTTGCAAGGAATTTCGCTCTGGACCCTTTGGAAGGGTTAGGAGCGAAATTTCCTTTCTTGGCTAAAACATTCACTCTTCAACGCTTTCAAACATTCCCAAAGGCAACAACAACATGTCCATTCTCCCTTTCAACATGGCTTGGACATCAAAATTTGGTCAAACAAGGAAGGAAATGAGTCCTAGGTAGATTTTCGCTCTGGACCCTTTGGAAGGGTCAGGAGTGAAAATCATGATTTGGGTTTGATTGCTCACTTTTCCAACTTCAATCTTCTCTTGGAGGCAAACATAGATCGTTTTCCACCTAAGGAACAAGGTTTCAAGCCCAAACAAGGTAGCAAATGAGGTTTATAATGAATTTCGCTCTAGACCCTTTGGAAGGGTAAGGAGCGAAAATCATGATTTGGGCTAAAATCTTCATCTTTCAAAGTGTCCAACTCCCTCTCAAGGCAAGAACATACCAATTTATCCTCCATCATGCCAACGCCTAGCCAAAACAAGGAAGAAAATAAGAGTTATAAGGATTTTCGCTCTGGACCCTTTGGAAGGGTCAGGAGCGAAAATCATGTTTTGACCTTGATTCTTGATTTTTCAAACTCTAATCTTCTTTGGGAGGCAAACATAGACTAGTCTCCTTTCATTTTCATCCTTTAGGCTAGAATCCTTCATTTTTTCCACCTTTACTCACTTCCTAAGGCTAGAACATTCAAAATCACCTCCAAACATGCCTTAGAAACTAAAAAATTTGGCCTAGACAAAGAAAAAATTGATGTCTTCAAGGATTTTCGCTCTGGACCCTTTGGAAGGGTCAGGAGCGAAAATCACCTTCTAGGCTAGATTTTCACTTCCTTTCATCTCATTCTCCTCCAAACTTGATCAATTCAACTTCCTTCTATCGCAATCCAAACAATCCATCTTCCAACTAGGTCTAGGCAAGGTCAAACTAGGTTTTTAAGGCCAAGAGAAGTCTAAATGGAGGATTTCGCTCTGGACCCTTTGGAAGGGTCAGGAGCGAAATTCTCTTTCCAGGCTAAAACCTCCTCTCTAAGGCAAAGTTGCATCAAACCTTGTCAATTATGCCTCAAAAGTCTACAATTTTGGTCAAATCCTTGAGCAAAGTGGAGAAAGGGTAGATTTCGCTCTAGACCCTTTGGAAGGGTCAGGAGCGAAATCCCTATTTTAGGTTGATTTCACACTCAATTCCACTCCTTCTCAATCCAGACTTGATCAACTTCATCTCTCCATAGTACCATCATGTCTACTTGCCGTCCACTTGACTCAAAAAACTTCATTCTGCATGCCTTAGGCCAAAATTA
>NW_026730684.1:0-7000 GCF_030272615.1 Cryptomeria japonica | reverse complement strand
GTTTGATTCTCAGTTAAACAAGACAGCTATATCAATAATTATTTCTAGTTTCAGATTTTATTGAAATTACCTTTCTTTTCTTTTGTTATGTATATTAAACAAAAGTGATTGTATTTACTCTGCCTCTTAAGTATATGCCACTGTAATATCATTTGGCTGTTTAATTGAGGGAAAATGTTAAAATTTGGATTCGTTTGGGGTTAAAGATAAAAATGTTATGTTTCTTAAATGTATTGGTTTTTTATTTTTCCTTTCATGGTTTTCTGGTGTTTTCGGTTTCTTGGGAGGATTCGTTTGACTAAAATTGATCAACTTCGATTATTAGTTGTTGTAAGGTAATTGTGCTTTCCAACGAGTAGTTATTCAATTGACAAGCACTGTTTTCCTTGGATGGCTGCAGGTTACTAAGAAAGGTGATATGGGTGACTTCTACCGTAACTTGCTCAAAAAAAATGTAGCTTTTGGGGCAAATACTAGTAAAAGAGGAGATGACATTTTACCTTCTAGGCAGAATGCTGAATCTGGAAAATCTCAACCTTCTGAAACTCATTCTGAAAAACAATCTGACCTTATAGATAGGAAGTCATCTGACCTTACAGCTAGTAATGTCCCAGATGAACCCAAGCCGTCTGCCAAACATGGTAGAAGTGAGGATATGGACAAAGACAATATAGAACTCAGATTGCCTTCCACCGTCGATGCCAGCCAAGCAGATAGTGGTTTGCAGTCTGAAAAGGGAGGAATTACTGCAGACATTGGGAGTAAAGCCGAAACTGTAGGTGAGAATGTGAAGAGCTCTGGCCACCACCACAGACAAAGTCAAGAGGCATTGGCTGCTGCCAAAGAACGTTATTTAGCTCGAAAGCGAATGCGAGAAGGCTAATAGTGATACCATCAAAATCTTCTCTGATAAAATTGCATTATGACTTGTAACTTGTAATATTGCAGCAAATTCAAGCAATCGAATTCATTTTCATTAGATGGTCTCATCAATGGAATGTGCCTGTTGAATTCTGCAGAGGAGATATTTTGAATGATTTTATGTTCAAAGGTGGATATGTATCTCTATGTACAGAAAATCAAGAGTTATCATTATTTACAATATAAGATTTCAGAGAAATTGCATGTCAAACCTTGTTGCACTTCGGCTATTATTTAGTGCCTGAAAATATTGTTTGAAGCATTAATTCTTGTTGCACAATCCAATCATTATTTTTTCGGACATTTGGCTGAGGCTCTATGTTTTTTTCTTTGGTAAATTTGAACCCCCAACTTGCACCTCTAGGCTCTATGCCTACCATTGTTTGAATGTGTCTTACACATGGTGACACTTCGGCTCAATCAGCAGAACATAAAAATAAAGTTCTTGTGTCAATGATGGGATATTATTATTTTATATTGCACTCACAATGCTGTATTGCCTGTTTTACAATTTATTTGTATTTGATTGAAAAAGCTCTAGAATACAGTCATCTGTGGTTGCCAACACAATTGTTTGTTGCTTGTGTAGTAGCCTGCCGAAAATTTCTTAAGAAAAGCAGTAGAGGATCTGCAATTTCATTTTGAAGTGGAAATGTCTTGCTTTTTTCAACAATTAGTTTGATATTGGATGAAAAGGCTGTGATATGGGCAGTTTGTTAGACAAGTTTTCTAACAGTTGATTGTTGATATATCCATCCAAAATGTATCAAGAAACTCTGGTATATTGGTTTGTTCACATTTTGAATTAGAATGGCACATAACCATATTGTTTTAACATTTTAAACTATAAATGAATCTAATAAACATGTATTGAATCTAAATATGGTAGTTATTCCAGTCTTTCATAGAGTGTAGTTTTCTGTTAAAAGTGCTTTTGTCATAGATTCTAAAATAACTGCCATTTAGATTCTATAAATACAATGTAATTAAAATATTAAAATTGCTTAGTGTAATGGTTTGCGTATATAAATTAGACTTTCAAAGGTCACGTGATATTCTACACTTCATAAGCTGCAGTTTTAAAAAAAAATGCTTTTGCTCGTGTCTAAAATGTGATGGAAACATCTTTTTTTAGCAAGCCTTAATTATTTGTATTGAAAAATGATTACCATTCATATTTGTATGAACTGGATTGTAAGGGGTACAATAACATTGGATTATAGAATCAAGATATTTACAATACCATGACTTAAGTTTATGGACCTATGGCTTTTCTTAATGAAATATGGTTGCATGAGATTGCCAGCTACTGAAGAGATTTCTAATCATTCAATCATTTCACTTGATAATTCTTCTAAAAAAAGAGACGCAGGTATTCTTGTCAAATAAATCAACCAATCTCAAAGGAGAGACATTAAGGTTCACTCAAATATATTACTTCCAGTTATATAAGGTCAAACCTTCATTCTTTTTTAGATAGTAAAATTGCCTAAAAAGGTGTGATTTTTTTATTGATAAATATATCTTATTTAACTTTGCATTAAAATAAATGAAGTAGCAGCAAAGGTAGGGTGGTAAAAAAGTACACTGGAGAGTCCTGACAACAAAATAATCGGACCAAGCCCAGAGTAAACTTAAGCAACTAAAACCACACCAGACGGAGGAGGGTCATTGTCATCTGGTTTCCCCAAACAACCTGCAGAGAGTGCTGACTTGTAATTTGCATACAAGAGAAGTTGATTCAAGTCGATCCTTGAAAGCTATTCAAGGACATCTCCTACATGTTATGTAATTCCAAACATCAACAAATCAGTTGAATCGTGTGAGAACTTCTCTAAATCTTAATATATTAAAATCTAGATGAATGCTTTGAAAGGTATACAAATGCATATAAATGTATAGATTCGTGGAAGTGTTGGTTCAATTATAGTTTAAGGGAAAAAGTTAGATTTTTATAAACTTGTTATGACTGTATGGATGTTAAACATTTGAAATGAATATATTTACGAATGGATGATTTGTTTGGGGTGAAAAACAAACAAATCACTATTATATCTTGTAAATCTTGAGATTTATAGCAAAATTTGCATAATTTGATCATGTGTTTCTTGTAAAGTGGAATATCCTAATTTGAAATGGAGGCTTCACTCCCTCTTACATATCATGAAGAATTTAATAAGAGTAATTAATAGGAACAAAGTGATGTTGCTTGACTCAAATTATATAAATGAATATTCTAGAATGAAGGAAAGAATATGAATAGATATGGTGATGTCCTTAAGACAAAAACGTTGTGTACATAAGAAGATATGTTGCTTTTCTTGCCCATAGGTATTGAAAACATTGAATGCATACACATGATCAAACCAAAATGAATTAAATGGTGAAACAAATTAAATTATATTTATAAACTATTCCTACACATGAAAATAAGATAGATTGAATCAATGTGCACATCTTCATATGTTATAATGTTAATCTTGCACATGTAGACCGCTTAATGACCTCTTACTAACACTTGTACCTCCTATAATTGGTCCAAGAGTTACTAAAACACTACATCCTCTTCTAAAGGACCCTTCCTCGTTATGTTCTAATGTTGATCTTAGGAAGATGATTAGGGTACCATGAGTTTTTACTCCATCCTATGAAGGGCAATATAAGATAAGTGTTCCAATTTTAATATTCCCACTTTGCATATATACTCATACACATTTAGCCAAAATCATTAGCCATATTCTACTTAAACTCTTGACCAACCTATTCAAACTTTTGTGCTTGTCTTACTAATTCAAAAATCCTAAAGTTCAATGATAACTTTCCTTTCTCTTCTCTCAACTTAAGAAACAATGTGGCTAAGTATTATTATCATGGCAAAGTATGGATATAAAGGTAAAGGTCTATGTTGTAATAAATAATGTATGACTGGTCCTTAACATTAAAACATTAATTTTCCATTGAGGGGTTAGATATCTACCTCCTCATATTGCTTGTGCCTTCAAACAACCACTTAATCCCTTTGATACATTTATAACATGATTTATTTGTATAAAGACTTCACTCTCATTGTTATATCTAGATAGTTCTACATGTTTTTAGTGGTTCTTGATTGGACGAAAGGTTATGAGGGTTAATATTAACATAGAAAATGAGGTGAGTAGTTAATGTTGCCTATTCTTCACTATACCAAGATTAAAAAAAGTGACACAATCTTAATTACAAATCATTATTATGGATGACAAAGATATCATGCCTAATTAATAGATTATTTAATACTTATTACTTTTTTAATATGATGCTAATGTACATACCTATTAGTATTGTGAGAGATCATATTTGGTTGCTAAGGATTTGGTGTGTTTGACACTGACTCCTCACACTCATTTGTCATTCATGTGACAAAGACCATTGATTATTTAAAATTTCAAACTTATTCAAATGTTGATTGATGATTTTGACCAAGTTTTTGACATAGAAATGTCTAATAATCAATTTTGAAGTCCTTATAAAATTATTATGCTTTGAAAGAAATGGAAATGATGGTCTAAAGCATTGCTAAAGAGGCACAAGTGATCTTCTAGAACCTCATAGAAGAAACACATTATTTTAGAGCATTATTAAAGAGGTCTTACAAGTAGCGTAAGTGAACTTTTAGAGTATCATTAAAAGGATGTTTAAAAAAAAAATAACAAACAAACTTCAAGGCCATCTCTAAAAAGACGCTTTTAAAGAAAACAATGGACAACTTCTAGAGCATCATTGGAAGGGTTCTTCTAGATGAAGAAATGAACCAACTTTTGAAGGATTATTGAAAGGATCCTTTCAGAGAGAAAAATGAATAATTTTTGAAGGATTGTTGTAGGAATTCTTCCATAGGAAACAATAAACCTTCATGAGCATCATTTAAAAGATTCTTTCAAAGGAAAAATTTATTTTTGGAGCATCATTGAAAGGATGCTTCTAAAATTTGGAGGAAACAATGAACAACCTTTTGAAGCATTATTGAAAGGATTCTTTAAGAGGAAACAATGATCAACTTATATAGCATCATTGAAAGGATACTTATGGATGAAATAGTAAACAATCTTTAAGAGTGTCATTGAAAGGATATTTTTAAAGGAAACAATGATCAATTTTTTGTTTCTTGGAGGAAACAACAAATAACCTTAAGAGCATCATTGAAATGATGCTTCCAAAAGAAAAAAATGAATAACCTTTTAGACATCATCAAAAGGATGATTTTCGAGGAAACAACAAACAACTTCTAGAGCATCATTGAAAGGATCCTCTTAGAGGAAACGAAAGCAAAATTTTTGAGTATCATTGAAAGGATGTTTTTGGAGGAAACAACAAATGACATTCTAGAGCATTATTGAAATGATGCTTCTAGATGAAACAAAAAGCAACTTTAGAGCATTATTAAAGTGATGCTTTTAGAGGAAACATGAACTACATAAGCAACATAATTTTATAAGAAAAATAAAAACTTTTAAGAAATATAAACTATAGAAGAAACGTTATTTTTAGGCAAAAAAATCGTGTAACTATTTTTTTGAAAAGGGATACAAAATAATCAAGTATTTTATTGGAAAATGGATTACTCCCTTTACACACCAAAAATCAATTTATCATTTAACCATTTGAACGAGTTTTTCCTCATTGATTGGTGTTTGGTGGAAACAAATTCTATGATAATTTATGAGAACTGTTTGTGTATCACCATCAATTGGATATAATCAAATTGATTCATTATCAAATACTTCTTCCTCTTTATAGGGTCCTAACCATCACATTTTAAGCTTTCCTTTTAGGTTTTTGTATCTTGAATAAGATAGTAGTGCCTAGTCTCCTATGGAATTTATTTTCTCTAATGTGACAATCATGCCACACTTTTTTGTTGATACCTTAATTCAAATTATCATATATGATTGCGATAGTATACATTCAACTTGAGTTCTATTCAATTCTAGACCCACATCCATGGCTATTCTTAATGTCTGAAGTTCAAATTTAGTTAAAATGATAGTTTCTTTTCAAAAAATAGTTGATAAGGGGAAAAACTTGTAGTTGATTTCCAAGTGGTGTTATATGCCCAAACAGTCTCATGTATCTTTTAGTCCAATATTTTCTCTAGGATGAAGCAATTTTTGTAAGGTTTTTTTCTAGTTCTCGATTAGTTACTTCCACTTGACATTTTGAATGAGGATGACGTGGGATTGATTTCTTATGACTTACTTGAAAATTTTCATTGAAATCGAGACAAGAACTTTGACCTAAATTGGGGCCTTTGGTTTGTAACAATGGATCTAGGTGCTATGAATTTGAGGAGTATCTTGTTATAATAGGAAATTTTCTGTTTTCTCTTCCCTTATTGTCTTGAATATTTGCACATCTACCCGTTTTGTGGGGTAATTTGTAGACACAATTATGTACGCCTTCCCTTAACATGGCGACTTTTAATAGGGCCCATAAAATCTAGTCCCCATTACATAGCTCTTGACATATTTATACATTAGTGACCTATAATATCCAACACCCAAGATCTTGTGAGAAGTTCCTTTCGTTGAGTAAAGTTTTGAACTATAATTGATGTCAAGGTATGTCAAAGAAGTTGAAATTAGTGTCAAAGGAGCCCACTGTGGAGTCAAATCAACATATAATTGTATAGACACAACTATCACAAGTACTATCGTGTCTATGTCTTGATATCTGGAAGTATAGTGTCAAGTTGCATGATTAGTTGTATTTAGATTGTAATATCATCTTGTATTCATTCTATTTGGTGAAGGTGATCTGGAAGTATCCACAGTATGCTATTGAAATTTGTTTCTCAGATAGCGTGTGTGTTTACACTAGCAACTTGGTGTATTCTGTATTTTACCACACTTGTGCATTATGACTTGTGGTATGGAGGGAGAGTATGTCTAAACATGTGTTATATTCTAGAGCTTCAGGAGTTGAGATTCTATAGACATAAAGTTAGAAGTAATAGAGTAGTCACTATGCTAGGTAGTTGATTGGGATGATGCTTTGGTTTAATGAACTATAGGTTTGTAATGTGTGCTCATCGAAGATAGCA
>NW_026730683.1:0-7000 GCF_030272615.1 Cryptomeria japonica | reverse complement strand
ACTCAAGCATTCAAGCATTCAAGCATTCAAGCAATTGATCATTCCAAGTCTCCATTCAAGGCTAAGTGTTGCATTCAAGACAAGGATTCAACCATTGAAGAAGAGATCACATACTACATGCTACAACATACAACATACAACATACAACATCTAAACCTTCGCACATAAGGATACAAACATCCTTAGAACAAGGTATTAGTACTTGTTTTACAGTCATTTACATTTACAGCTCTTGCTCATTTCTTGGTTAATTCCAAAACTGGGGTTTGACCTAAAGGCAAACCCCTAATCCCTAACCCCCCAATCGTCTTCGCTTTTCTGTGTATAGGTTGTAGGTACGCGGCTGAAATTGAAGATCTGGAATCCTTGTGCAGAGACGAACAGATCCCCCTTCGTTTCGCGGATTTTTCGGAGGACCGTGGCGCCGGGCGCCATCGTCCCGACAACTTTTTCTCAAATTTGCAGGACAGCGCCGTATCGACATTTTACTGCTAATTCCAGGTCCGCAGCTTCATCCTATAACCCGAACTTAGTTTATAAGCGAATCTTTATGACTTTCCATGCATCCTTAGCTTAATTTCCTTAATCAACATTCTTTACAAAAGAGGGTAGCCTTGCTTTCCTAACCCTTGAAATTCATTTAGCATCCAATCTTACATCGTGTGGGATTGAATCTTATGAGTTTCAACCCCTCTTTTGAATGTAAAGTCTCTCCCCTAAGTGAAAACCCATCGAATCCTAGCAAACCTCCCTTCTCTCTCCTCGGAGTTGGAAGAGGGGAGACCAACTAGGGTTCGACCGCGATTTTCCGCTTTACACCAAGGAATACGCATGGTCAGACGAACGAAGTTCAAGAAAAGAGAAACGATCATCTGGTCAAACATGACTCAAGGGTAATCACTTACTGACGGTACTCTAACAAGAGACCTGACCAACAACGGTCAACCACAATTCATCATTCGATTCACACACAAGGAGGATATGACCAAATACGACAACACCACAAAACAACAGTCAACTCGGAATCGAGGATTGAAACAGGTACCCCAAGTCAATCCATACGACAGAGTCCTACTAAACAAAGCAAAACATGCCATTTCATAAGTAAAGGCGAATACAACAATTAATCTCGCAAGGGCAATAAACAGAAAAGACAATATCTAACAGATACAATCTTTCCGAACTGATCTAAACATTAAAAGTCGATCAAGTTTTCTACATGATCTAAAATAGATTACAGTTATCTACCTCATCAAGGGATAAGTTGTTCTTGGTTTTCTAACTCTCTAAGGTTCAAAGCATCAAACAGACATATAAAGTCATAATGAGTTTTTAAACCAAATCATATTAATAAAATTCAGACAACCATTAATCAACTAAAATAAGATATTTAATCTCCCATCAAAACGCCATAGACATACTGGTTCAAAACCAACCTCTACAGTTCCATACTTTTTCAATCCCAGATGTACTATACGGATCATGGAAATATAAATATAAAAAGGAAGTCCAAATGAAGATAATCATTATCAAAAGCATATCGTTAAATTTCTAATGCCCAACGATAAATATTTCACTACTTTTCAATTACTCCAATGATATGTTCTACGATAATATTTAACATCATCAATTAGTAACTACATCGTATTTCAACGATTTTCCAATAACATAATATTCTCTATTATTTTTAAACAATACTACCTCAATTTGCCAAATGCTCTAATCAGCTAGAAGGTAAGATCTAGATTTATTAATCCAAGATCAATAAGAATATAAATAACAATATTCAATTGCGAAATTTCACAGTTTTAGAACTTAATTAGGAAGGGTACATAAGTCATGAAGTGAGATTGAATAATGATTAAACCTATAAACTCCATTACAAAATTAATCAATACCAATATAACGTTTATCATTTTTATGCCCCTTAATCATAATTAAGCAACTAATTAAAGCTTAAGCATTAAAATAATATTTAAAAATATTATATGCATCTTTATTTTATTTTTTTGATACTAAAAAAAAATGCATTAAAAAAAAACATCTTAAAACTAATTTTAAAAGGAACGCATTTTTTTAACATAGGCGAGGGCGGGCCGTGCCCTAGCCGCAGCGCCAAGGAAGCATCACGGGCGGCGCTCACGGTGGTGCCCGCAGGTGCCGTGGCGCCCTGCGGCCACTGCGGCCCCTGCGGCCACCGCCATGAGCCGCGGCCCAAATAGTCTACGAGGGAGGAGCACGGGGATGGGGGAAGGAGTAAGGGGGCGAGTGGGGGAGAGGGGAGGAGGAGCGGGTGGAGCTCCGCTCCCCGCTCTCCAAACCCCGACCCACAGTG
Organism: Cryptomeria japonica; assembly: GCF_030272615.1. Lineage (NCBI taxonomy): Eukaryota > Viridiplantae > Streptophyta > Pinopsida > Cupressales > Cupressaceae > Cryptomeria > Cryptomeria japonica. Next base: position 4,665 of record NW_026730683.1, on the reverse strand, counting down.
AAAAACACACACGCCCAGTTCGGGTTTTATTAAATTTTCGCCCAGCTCAATTTCATAATAAAAGGAACAACGCACAGGGGCAAAACAAACATATTTTTTTTTAACAAAAACATGACACCCAGTCCGAACTACAACAAACGTCCATCACAAAATTGATAATAAATTTCGATTCAATAAAAATTCGAATTAAACGAACTGCGTTTGATATAATATTTCTTGATGGTTTTCTCATCCTTTACAAACACCCAAGGGTTTCAAACGCCCAAAACGAATAGAGGAATTAACAACATCTCAAATACACTTCCAGCCAAGCTAACTAATTTACCAAATCAGTTCATAAGCATGGCAGACAATGGAGAATCTAAAACCACGAGCATGAAAGCATTCAAACCTCCATTTCCATTTTAAACAATAACTAAAATTGAGAATTGGATCCTACCTGATCTCGCGTTCCTGGCAAGATCTGCTGAAGAGTCCCAATCTCTAGCTACCAAAATCCTCCCTCTCCATCCAAAATCCCCAAATTCATCTCCCAAATTTCTTTCCAACCAAAATCTCTCCAAAAATGTCCATCCTCCAATTTTCCCCAAATTTTGGGTTATATGGAAGAGTTGACCAAAAATTCTATTTTTGGAATTAAAATCTTTATTTACAAATAATTCACAAAATTAATCCTTTTCTAACTATAGCAACACATTAACTTGCTTTCCAAATCCAAAAACGATTTTCTCATTTAATCCAATTTAGCCTTTCTAATATCAAAAACCAACAGAATATAATCAATCTATTGCCATTTTAACTGCAACTTTCTTTTTCAACAGCATAAATATAAGATGCATTTAATATTCAAAATCAGTCATTTAATCGAATTTACTCCCAATTAAAAATGAGCAATCCAAATCAACGAAAATTGCATAACGAAATTCTGATTAATCTAGCCCATTAATCTCTAATGCACAAATACATATTTAATCAAGATAATTACTAAGGACTAATTAATCAATTTAACCATACACATCAAGCACGCAAATTGAGAAGGTCGACCAAACAGACGACTCGCAAACCCAAACAAAAAGGGATTACCGACGATGACTGGCGATGCTCACTGGAGCATGACTAAGGTCAACTAGGGTCTTACGACCACCTAATCCAACTCTAAGGATTAAAAAGGTACACTCAAACCTGTACATCCAGGTGAAGACGAACTTTGCACTCATGCGGCGTTGTACCAGAAATTTCCTGCAACCAAGAGTCATACATGTATACATATATAAAATTTAATGAAAGCGTTAGCCCAATATTGATACCACGAAATAGGTACACTAAATAACTTGCATACAACTAGTGAGAAAACCACACCAATAGCTATGCGTTAAATCAAGCATCTGACTGTAACATCATATTAAGATAAACTAATCAAGATTAAACCAAGGTTAGAGATTGATTAGGGCAGGGGTACTACATGTGCCCTAGAATCTCATGTGTTTATAAGATTCTTGTGAGCTAGAATGTAAACTAGAGTTCTACCCTATGTTTGGAGTAAAAACCCTAAATGAACATAATGTAAATGGTTCAAATAAAAAATAAAATATGGATCTAAAGCAATACTGTAAATATGAAAATGAATGATAGGTTATTCTAAAAAATCACATAGAGATATGAGAATAACATGAAATCATGCCAAACCCTAAGGGAGAGGTACAAGCCAATCAACACTCGGTGATCTCCTTATTATTCTTCAATATCTCCTATCAATATCTCCTAAGCTTCCATGGATGATGAAAAAGGTCGATGAAGACTTGATGAATGATGAATTTACTGATTGAATACCTCACATAAAACCTACACTTCCACTTCATAAGAGTCTCCTTCAATTTATAGTGAATGGATCCTTCAAATGAGAAAAGAAAAGATTATATATATGAAATCCTAACTTTAATTTTTTATCATAGGCCAACCTAGAATTGATAAAATGTCACACAAATTGGGATTTGAACATTATAATACCGCCAAATTAAGCTCCCGAAATTCAGGGAGAAAAAGTCGAGGACCATAGCGATAGTCGCTATGGTTCGGTTGACTTTTTTCCAAATATTTAGGGAAGCCAAATATCATGATTACAATGTCAAATCCATCTTGGTGCGTCAATCCAAGGTGTTTCAATGTGCGAAAATGCACTTTGAAGCTCAAAATTAGAACTTTATCAAGATTAATTAAATATGAAATAAAAAGGGGTACACTTAGGTATAAGGGCCCAATTTTATAAAATATTAATGTGTGAGAAAGGACCTTAGATTTAATTAAATTAATAATATATTTCTTAAAGGAATCTTAAAAATGAAATGCAACACACTAAGGTGGGTGCTAACCTAAGCATGAAATTGTACAACCCTAATCAAGGGTGTACAATTTAGGACGTTACGAACATAAATGTGCCAACTTCTAAACATTTTATGATGAAAAGAGGTCTCTAAATTAGAGTTTCAAATAAAATATTTATCCCATTAAGGTCTTATCAAATGAGAAAAAGAAGAACTATGCTTATTTTTAGATTTAATATTTCTCTTCTTTTTGTTAGGATTAAGGGGTCATCTACCTTGTAAATCCCATGTCATGGTTCTAGAATTCTTGAAAAGTGTCCTTAAGAACTTAGGGTGTATTGGAAAAATAATTTATAATATTTAGTCTAATTCTTATTTGTAATAAATTCATAAGGGATGATGGGTTCTACTATTAGCAGTAAAGTTGACTTGTAGACACAATTATTTAATATTATTTTCCCTACATGTGGACTCCTATAATGGGACAATTAATGACATGTGAAGAGGAGAAATGATTGATAGTTGGGATTACCTAGATGCTTAGAAGAGGCAATAGGTGTCTCTTATTACTCTCAAACATTTATTACATTTAATGTAATGTTTTATCTTCCATGTTTGAGCACTTGAGTTGGATGAAAAGTATTAGAGTCAAAATCGATGTCTTTTTGTATTCTCCAGATGCAATCCAAGGGTTGGGGATGTAGAATCGATGAGGAATGATTGAATATAGAGTTACTCTACAAGAACAAGGATAGGTTAAAGAATATATAGAGGTTTTTCACATGTACACAAGTATTTCCATGCTAGTGGAAAAGAGGGGAATGTAAGTGAATGTAAGTTATAATCTCATTTATTTGGAGATAATGCATACTTGTCCTCTCTTCCTGGTGATTTTTTTAGTTAAAGGGTCTATCCATGTAAAACATATGTTATGTGATGCTCTTATGTTCCTAATTTTTTCCTCGTTGGTGTTATCATATGCTGATGTTAGGCATGATTTATCATTTTTATAGGTTCACTTATGGAAGTGTTAATAAGCAAGATATGAAGGCTGATTTTTAACATCATAAATGTAGCATTGTAAATTTCATCTCTATGCAATTTCTTTCTCATCTAGGCCCTATTTTAGCATGTATGGCCTCCCACATATAGTCTCATTCATACCAACTCAATTCAACATCTCATTCCTATTATGAAACTTTTTCCCATGAAAGAATTTGTAATAAAGGAATATATAAATTTCAAAGTAATTAAGAAACATTATTATAATGAAAGGGTGTGAATTTTGTAACCACCCTTGGGGTATTATTAAAAACCCATAAATTAATAGAGAATGGGAGAGTAGGCACAAATAAGAATACAAAGAAGGATAAATTGAAAGAAGCACAAGATAGGGGATAGTTAAGGTTTGGTGGTTGGGCATTGGGCATTGGAGAAGGGGCATACAGTGTGTGTCCAATATACACGTGGGAGTGTCTAGGCCAGGGCTAGGTTTATTTCATGTTGTGAATGCATGTGGGGTTCTTTGTTAGAACCGTGTCCTCCTGGAGTGCTTCCTTTCCTGAAAACCTTAGGCTTGTAACTAATCCTTTGCATGCCAAAAGCAACCTCTCCTTGATTTACAGATATGTATTTATCAATTTTATTTATAGCCATTGACCTAATGTTTCACTGTTGCATATTATTATTATTATTAATGTTTTACTATTTGATTATTGATGTACATTAATGTTTATAAAAGTTCCTTCTTGAATATATTTTCTGCATAAATATATTGTTATGTTTTAAATATTTATTTAATATAATTTGTGAGTAACTTATCTATTATTACATTAAGTAAATTACTTTTTCTGAATGTATTAAATATTGCACAAAAACCTTATAATAAATGATTAATAAATTATCTTACTTTTAAAACTATTTACATTGGGTGAAAATGTGAATTACATTTGGTATCAAAGCCAAGTTGATCTAAGCAAAAAAATGATAAATACATATTAGGGTTAACCTATCTATATGGAAGAAGAAAAAAATTACCTACAATTAGCCATAAACAAAATCTTAAAAATAAATATTAAATTTACAAACTCATTAATATGATAAGTTAGATTTATTTCAAGGGATAAATTTATATTATGATTGTACACATTCTTCAATCATAAATATATCCTTTGCCTTAAAAATAACTACAACCATTATATTTAAGTAAAATCTATACATCTGAATAAAATCGAACCTAGAACAACCTTTTTCCTTTCTAACATATGACCTTTCAATCACAGGCTTTTGACGTGATCCAAATTTTCCATAGATTTGTACTTATGCACATTTTCATTTATGGATT
>NW_026730682.1:0-7000 GCF_030272615.1 Cryptomeria japonica | reverse complement strand
ACTAGGATCCTTCTAGGTCAAATAGGGCTTTTTCTCATATTAATGAGTTTTGGCATTAGGAGGTATATTTCTAATGTTTAGTAGTCATTTTAGACATTTTGGAACCATTTAGAAGTCTGAAATCATTTTGGAGTCTTAAAATGCAAAAAAATGTAAAAGTTGCAAAAAGTTGCTTTGACAACATCTAGCAACTTTGACAACTTTTTGAAAAGTTGTTAAATGATGGTTCTAACTACCCCAACCCCTTCAATTCAGTTTAAACTGATGTATGATGCCTATTTAGGCCCTCACATCGATGCCCAAGGGGTTGGATGAAGTAGGAGCAATTTGTATGGAGAAGACACTTGAAATTTTTGAATAAAAACCAGTTTTCTGAGTAAAAACATGATTGTACGGATTTGTACGGACTTTAAAATCAAAAAATAGGTCCATGGTTGCATAGAAATGTGAGATACCTTTCATTTGGGTCTGATTTGAGCAAATTTGGAGTTGCATTGTGAAAGTTATTGAATTTTTTCTAAAATTGCTGTAGAAACCTAGGGTTTTAAGGGTTTTGGCACTAAATGGGCATTATCTTGCATTCCCAGAGGCATTAACTCACACCCCTTTGGGATTTGAAAGGTTTCTATATTTATTTTATGATTCCAAATGATCAGGATCTGGAAAGGTCATCTTTAAGATCTATGATCAGATTTCTAGGTTGAATATCCTCATGTATTCAACCAGCAGATTGGTATATGGAAGTAACAGTTGGGGACAGTAGTAAGAAAGGTCCTAAAAACCATTGGAACTTGTCTTAGAGGTGTGAATACACCTTCCCAAATCACTACCCCAGTCTTATGTACCCATCATTAAACTTTATGCTTGTGTTCCATGTCTAGTCTGGCCAATTAGGCCTGTGAGCCGTGTAGGGTTTGGTGGTGCAGGAGTGGATTGAGGCTCTACCCTTTTGGGATTTGTGTGGTCACCTTGAAGAGGTCCCAAATCATTCAAAACAGCAGCAAGTTGTTTGGGAAATCAGTCCTTTGTTACTTGATTTCCAATTGTGAGACCTAGTAGCCTAGTAGGCCTAAAACGTGAAGTTGGCATTGTAGGGTTTGGGGAGTCAAACTAGTTGTTGGATTTTGGTTGTTTAGGGTCATAGAACGTGTCCCTACTACTGTTTTGCATCAGAAAGTAGATTTGAGTCATTTTCCCTAATTGAGTCTCATTAGGGGATTGAGTCTCTGAAGCACCTTTTGAGTCTAAGTTGAGTAACCCATAAGGGATAGGGTTTGGAATTGTGTAGGTCTTAAAGTTGTGTGAGGGTGGTCTTACACTTCCTTACCAAGAGTGGGTAAGGTTGACTAAGTTGGAATAGTCACCTTTTGAGTCTGAAAGACTATGAGCCTATTTGACACTTCCTGTTGTGTGCACTCTGCATCAAGTGGTATTAGAGCCCTACTAAGATCCCAGGTAGTGGAAGATGTCATAAAATGAAGGCAATGATGGGGATGAATTCCCTCAAAACATTACCAATAAGGAGTTATCCAAAATGCTCAAGGATCACCTTGCAAAGAGCAAGAAGATGGAGATGGAGTTGGAGAGACTCAAACAGAGACAAGAAGGAAGTAGGGAAGAAGAGGAGTATGAGGAAGAAGAAGAAGAGATACCTGTATCTCAGTTGGAGAGGTTGAACATACTAGCAAACCAAAGATATTTCTTTGAGGCTCTTGAAAGAGTAGGAAGAAAGGATAGCAAACCAGATGTCCCAATGTTCATGGGAAAGATGAATGTAGAAGAATGCATGGATTGGGTGGAAGCCCTTGAAAACTAATTTGAGTGTGATGATACACCTGAGAGTTCAAAGGTGAAGATAGCCAAATCAAAGATGAAGGGTCCAGCATTGAGTTGGTGGAACTTCTTGCAAAATGAGAGGGTTGAGAACAACAAGGCACCTATCACCACGTGGAAGAGGATGTTGGCTGAGATAAAGAAGCAATTTATACCAAAAGACTATGAAGTTGCCCTCCACAAGAAGCTACATAACCTGAAACAAAAGGATATGGATGTCAATACCTATACAGAGGAATTTCACAAACTCACCTTGAAGACTAAAATATTTGAAACTGAAAATCAGAAGTTGGCTAGGTACTTGAATGGACTGAAATACAGTATTAAAGATGAATTAAGCCTGTTTAACCCTGAATCAGTCCATAGGTGTCATCAAATGGCATTGAAAATAGAAGAAAAACAAAGAAAGAGAGTTGAGCAAAGCAACAGAGGTGGCAGAGGTAATCAGAACTTTAGGAGCAGAGGCAGATTTCAAGGCAGAAGTTCATCATCAAGACCTCAAGGTGAGAGCAGCCAACAAGATGTTGAGAAAGATTCCAGTTATAGAAGCAATCCTAGAGGTGGAAGAGGAAATGGAAGGGGCAGATTTGGAGGTAGAGGTCCTAATTTATTCACTAGGAGATGTTTCTCATGTAACCAAGTAGGTCACCAGTCATTTAGGTGTCCTGAGAAAGCAAGCAGCAGTTCAGGCTAGCAAGGAGAAAGAAGGGTGCAGCTAGCCCAAGATGTTGACCATCAAAGTACCACATCATATCACACCACCTCATCAAGACTTGCTGATCCAGTAAATGGAGAATGTATTATGTTCAATAGAACACTTTTGGCATCAATCAACAAGGAGCCACCACAGAGAAAGTCCTTGTTCCGAACCAAATGTTTGGTGAATGGTAAAGTATGTAGAGTAATAGTTGATTCTAGTTCTACTGAGAACTTGGCTTCTACTGAGATGATTGAGAAGTTGGGATTGAAAAAAATACCCCATCCTAACCCCTATAAAGTATCATGGTTGAATAAGGAGCAGCAAACACTAGTTGATGAGCAATGTTGGGTCAGTTTTTCAATCGGTGGTTATGAAGACAAAGTTTTGTGTGAAGTAGTGAATATGGATGTGTGCCATCTTCTTCTCGGGAGACCTTGGCAGTACGGCACGAGTGCACAACATGATGGCAAGAAGAATGTGTATCACATTAAGAAGAATGGTGAAAATTTGACAATGACTTCCTTACCGGCTAATGGACAGGAAAAGAACTCGACTGGTAGTGTGATGCTGGTTGGACAAAAGGAGTTCATGAAAGGCCTGAAGGAGGACCAGACCATGTGTTTTGCTATTGTGGTGAAGCCTTAGGATAGCATACCCAAGCAAGAGAAAAATCAGAATTTGTTGAAGAATGTAGGCCCCAAGGAGATTGCTGATATGTTGGATCAGTATAAAGGAATTGTTGCATATGGTACCAATGATACCTTACCCCCTAAAATGATGATTAGTCATTGTATAGATCTGATCCTAGGAGCCACTTTGCCTAATAAGGCTGCTTACAAACTCACCCCTGAACAAAATGCAGAAATAGCAAGGCAGATTCAAGAATTGTTGGAGAAGGGTTTCATAAGGAAAAGTGTTAGTCCTTGTGTTGTACTAGCAGTCCTTGCACCTAAGAAAGAAGGAACTTGGAGATTATGTGTTGACTCTAGAGCAATCAACAAGATAACCATCAGATACCATTTTCCTATGCCTAGATTGGAAGATCTCATGGATTGTTTAGGAGGAGCTAAGTACTACTCAAAGATTGACCTCAAAAACGGATACCATCAGATAAGGATCACACAAGGAGATGAATGGAAAATAGCTTTCAAGACCAATGAAGGTTTGTTTGAGTGGGTTGTAATGCCTTTTGGTTTATCTAATGCTCCTAGCACTTTTATGCGCTTGATGAATGAAGTCCTAGCACCTTTCATTAACAAGTTTGTTGTAGTCTATATGGATGATATTTTGGTGTATAGCAGCATTAAGGAAGAGCACCTCAAACACTTGGACATGGTCCTCAAGAAACTCCATGAAGAGCAACTAAAAATCAACCTTGAGAAGTGCTCATTCAGGCAAGAAGAGTTGGTTTTCCTAGGATTTGTCATCTCAAAAGGAAATTTGAAAATGGATCCATCCAAAGTTGAAGCCATCCTTAGTTGGCCAGCACCTACCAATGCAACTGAGGTAAAAAGTTTTCATGGCTTGTGTAGTTTCTATAGAAAGTTCATTAGAAACTTTAGTGGAATTTGTGCTCCACTCATAGATACCATAAAAGGTGGAAGGAAATGTGTGTTTGTATGGACCAATGAAGCCAGTAGATCATTTGAGACATTGAAAAGGAAGATTGCAGCACTTCCCACCCTTGTACTTCCAGATTTTCATAAAGTTTTTGTGGTAGAATGTGATGCTAGCAATAGGGCTATTGGAGGAGTCCTAAGCCAAGAAGGGAGGCCAGTAGCCTTCTTTAGTGAAAAGTTGAATGAGGCTAAACAAAAGTACTCTACCTATGACCTTGAACTCTATGCTATGGTCCAAGCCTTGAGAAAATGGAGGCACTACCTACTCCCTAAGGAATTTATTGTGTTCACAGATAATCATGCTTTGATTTTTCTAAATAGGCAGGAGAAACTTCATCATAGACATGTTAAATGGATGGAATTCTTGTAATCTTATACTTTTACCATAAAACATAAGAAAGGTGTTGCTAATAAAGTTGTTGATGCTTTAAGAAGGAGGAGTTTAACCATCCAAGAAGTTCAATTGGAAAGTGCAGGAATACACACAATAAAGGACATGTATGCTACGGATGATGATTTCATCGAAATCTATAAGGTATGCATGGATAAGACAGCAAGGTATCATACTGATTTTTCTGAGTTTCTGATACAAGATGGATTTTTGTTCAAAGGTAGTTTGCTTTGTGTACCTAAAGGGTCAGTAAGGGAGAATATAATAAAGGAAAAGCATTGTGGGAGTCTAGCAAGCCACTTTGGGATAGATAAAACATTGGAGTTGGTAAGAAGATTTTATTATTGGCCTAAACTTCAGACTGATGTAAGAAAGTTTGTTGAGACTTGTTTTATTTGTCAGAGGGCCAAGGGCCAAACATCTAATGCAGGATTATATACACCATTACCTATCCCTTCAAAACCATGGGATTCAGTAAGTATGGACTTTGTGCTTGGTCTTCCAAGAACCAAATCTAGTTATGATAGTGTGTATGTGGTTGTGGACAGATTTTCCAAGATGGCTCACTTTATTCCTTGCAAAGCCACTCATGATGCTTCACATGTTGTAGGTTTATTCTTTAAAGAGGTAGTTAGACTTCATGGATTACCTATGTCAATCATATCAGATAGGGATCCTAAGTTTATAGGTCACTTTTGGAGGACCTTATGGAAAAAGCTTGGCACCAATGTTTCCTTATCTTTAGCATATCACCCTCAATCAGATGGACAAACTGAGGTTATCAATAGGTCACTTGGAAACCTCTTGAGATGCCTAACACAAGAATATGATTCAACTTGGGATTCTATCTTGGCACAAGCTGAATTTTCTTACAATGATTCCATTAACAGGAGTACAGGCATGACACCTTTTCAAGTTGTTTATGGTGTACACCCTAGAGGGATAATGGAACTCAGAGATGTTAGTCATTTGGAGAAGAAGAGTGCTTTGGCTGAAGATTTTGTAGAGGTAATGAAGGATGTGCATGAACAAGTAAGGAACCAGCTGCACCATACCACAAAAAAGTATAAGGCAGCAGCAGATAAGAAGAGAAGAGATTTGCAATTCAAAGTGGGTGATATAGTGATGGTACATTTGAAAAAGGAGAGGTTACCTAAGGAGAAATATACTAAGTTGCTGATGAAGAAGCTTGGTCCTTGCAAGATCCTCAAGAAGTGTGGCAACAATGCCTACAAACTGGACTTACCTTCTTCTATTGGTTTGTCACCTATTTTTAATGTTGCTGACTTGTATCCTTATAAAGGATCTATAGATGATGTTTTTGTTGTAGGTGAATCAGATTTCCAGCAAGATGAGTCATTCAAAAAGATATCCCAGCCATCCATGTTAGAGATTGAGAGCATTCTTGACAAGCGGGTGATCAAACATACAAGGAGGAAGGTGTATTATGAATACTTGGTCAAATTGAAACACCAACCCATGGAGGAAGCCACATGGATGACTAAGGAGGCCATTGAAAAGGCAGGGTTTCAGTTTGAAAGCATTCCAACTCAAGGGACTTGAGTTCTTTTGAACTTGTGGAGCATGGTGCAGGGCACCTAGACATGAACATGATTTTTCCTTTCAAGTTTTTTGTTTCTAGTTTGCATGATGTAATAAGGATGAATTTCAATCATCCATATGTGTAATTTATCCTTTTTGTGTGGTCAAGGAACTCTAAGGTCATTCTATAAACCTGGAGTTAGCCTTAGTCCACTAGGATCCTTCTAGGTCCAATAGGGCTATTTCTCATATTAATGAGTTTTGGCATTAGGAGGTATATTTCTAATGTTTAGTAGTCATTTTAGACATGTTGGAACCATTTAGAAGTCTGAAATCATTTTGGAGTCTTAAAATGCAAAAAAATGTAAAAGTTGCAAAAAGTTGCTTTGACAACATTTAGCAACTTTGACAACTTTTTGAAAAGTTGTTAAATGATGGTTCTAACTACCCCAACCCCCTCAATTAAGTTTAAACTGATTTAGGATGCCTATTTATGCCCTCACATCGATTCCCAAGGGGTTGAATGAAGTTGGAGCAATTTGTATGGAGAAGACACTTGAAATTTTTGAATAAAAACCAGTTTTTTGAGAAAAAACATGATTGTATGGATTTGTACGGACTGTAAAATCAAAAAAAAGGTCCACGGTTGCATAGAAATGTGAGATACCTTTCATTTGGATCTAATTTGAGAAAATTTGGAGTTGTATTGTGAAAGTTATTGAATTTTTTCTAAAACTGTTGTAGAAACCTAGGGTTTTAAGGGTTTTGGCACTAAATGGGCATTATCTTGCATTCCCAGAGGCATTAAATCACACCCCTTTGGGATTTGCAAGATGTCTATTTTTTTTTTTTTATTCCAAATGCTCAGCATCTGGAAAGGTCATCTTCAATATCTATGACCAGATTTCTAGGTTG
>NW_026730681.1:0-7000 GCF_030272615.1 Cryptomeria japonica | reverse complement strand
CAATGCCTCAAATGTGTCGGTGGCATCATCTAAAGTCTGCTCTGCTGTGGATGGTCCTAACTCAATAGTCTGTATATGATAGTCTTCTGCTAGGATCTCACCCTCATATTTGTCTGCCGCCGGTGTAGCTATCTGCAGTTTTCTAGATCCAGTCTCATCTCGAATCACCTTGGACATCTTTGTAGCCTTCTTCTTCTCTGTTGTCATATGTGAGCGTCCAACAAGGCTCTCTAGATCGATTACACTGTCCTCGTCCTCAATTACGATCACCTTAGTCAATCTTTCCTTCAACCAATCTGGGATATTTGATCTTGTCTCTTGAACTTGAATTTCTTTGTGTACTACTTCTTCTTGTCTGGGAGGAGATGTTACTTCATTATTTTCTTCTAAATCATAGTCTTGGAGAGATCCATCTGATGAAACATGCTGTGCCTGTTCTTCCTCCTGCCTGTCATTCTGTACCATCGATTCCATGGATTCTTCCACTCGAACTGTTCTATCTTCTGGCCTGGAAGAAGTACCTGGTGTTTGATCTTTGTTAGCACCTTGCTTTTTCTTGGAAGGCTCTTTCTTTTCTGATCTTTCCTTTCTCTTTGAACCTCTCGAATGGAGATTGCCCTCACTGGCACATCGAAGGTTACCTTCACCTGAATTCCTAGGATTAGGATTGCCTTCACTAACACTGGCTCCACCTTCGGATGGCTTTTCTTCCAAAGTAAAAGACATGGCTATGCCTTGTTCTCTCAACTTCTGATGCTGAACATCTACCCATCTGCGAGTACAAGACAAGACTGGTGCCATCAATTCATCTAAATCCACGGCCTCGGGCTCATTCCAATTCAAACTTATTGTTTTGCTTTCTCTATCATATGAAGATTGGATGTGCCTGCCGTTGTCCTGAGCTTGGTCGGCTACTCTGTAAATCTTACATTTCCTGATGAAATCCAGAGGCAATCTAGAATGTATCTTTCGTTTCACTTCGAGATCATCTAGGAGATTCATCATAAAATCTTCAATCTGGTACTCATGTCTAAATCTTCTACCGACTGTCTCCTCTAAATGTCCATGAGGATCAAAACTATTCCTCCAAGCAAAAGATGAAAAAGGATACAAGGCTAACTCCCTCTCTGCATCATCCATGGCTGAGACATTGGGACATACCTCAACTGAATTACCCAAAATAATAGGTACCTGAACTCCAATCCTGTCTGTCGGGTACCTCGACAACATGTATGGAGGTAAAGGACATCCATACACTCTAATGTAAGTGAACTTGGGAAACTGAATGAACCAAGCACCGTACCTCTTGATTAGCTCCTGGGCATCCTGAGATAATCTGTTGTGAATCCCTCCTTGCAACGTCCTGGTGATGTTCATCGTGAAAGTATCATTGATTAACTTGTAGTTCTTCCCTGGTGGATGATGCAAGTGAGTATAGGATTCACAAACTCTGACCTCGCCGGGTCCTCTTCCAATCACTCCTCTGTGAGGTAGTCCTGCGTACTCAACGCTCCTGATTAAGGTATAGATGACATATGAACTCATGTGGAAGGACTTAGTAGCCCTGAGTCTTCTCAACTGTACGTCTAAGCAATGGCTAATTATCCTAGCCCAATGTATTGTACCCTTCCCTTGAACAATCACCTGGATGAAATAAAACATCCATTTCTCAAAATAGAAGGCATGAGGTGCTCCTGTAACTCTGTTGAGCATGGTAATCAAATCTCTGTACTCCTCTTGGAAATCGATCCGGTGTGGTGTGTTCGGTACTTTGCTCAGACGGGGACGACTCTTAAGTAGCCAGTTCTTGTTGATTATGCTTAGGCAAGCATCTGGATCATCATCGTACACTGATCTGGCTCCTTCAATGCTCTTGTATATCATGTCCCTGTGCTCTGGAAGATGGAAGGCTTCACTTATGGCCTCCTCTGAAAGGTACGCCAAAATATTTCCCTCATTGGACACAATGGTCCTGGACTGTGGATTGTAATGACGGGCACACTCGATCATCAACTCGTGACACTGAATGGCTGGAGGAAAACCGGCCGCCTTAATGATGCCACTTTCTATTATTCTCCGGGCGACAGGTGATGGCTTGCCGATGTAAGGGACCTCTCGGAACTTCTTCGTGTTAAAGTTCCCCAAGTTTGTATCTCCAATGCTGTTCCACTTGGACACGATCTTGGTCTCCACTTCTTCAGTCTTCTGATCTTCTTTCATGAGAGCCGAGCGACTGGTGGATGCTCCCGCCTTTGGGGTCGCCATACCTACACAACATTTCATTATAAGAAATAGATTTTGCAATAAATAACGTAGATAAGAGAGATAGATTTTAGGAAACCTCATGATAAGTCCCTAGAGTTATCATTTCCTAAAATACAACGATTGAGCTAAGAGATTTTCAAGGATCAAAATTTGAAATATGACGATGAATGAATAAAACAATAATAATTAAATCGCCATACCTCGACAGAGAGCTAACTCTAGAATGCAAAAACAAAATTCGCCTAGGCAAAATTTGAGGTATAAGATAATCTTCAATATGATTCCCTCAAAATATACTTCGCCACCTCTGGATAGAATGTGATCTTCACTTATCGCCTTGGACGTGGTCTCAAATGGATCTTCAAATTCGCACAAATAAATCTCCAAGTCTTTAGCAAATTCGCCTTAGGCGTGATCTTCAAATTCGCACCACCTTTGGTTTGGAATCGCACCACCTTTGATAGCTAAGTGCGCCACCCTTGGATGAATGAAACTCGCACCACCTTGGATAATATTCGCACTATCTTTAAACACACTTAACACTTTCCTTTGTCTTCCTTGATTCGCATGTAGAGAGGTAAAATAATGATGTGAAAATAATAGTTTTCACCCCCCTATATATATAGCGCTCTCATCGATTTATCTCTTTGGCCGACTTGATGAAATATAACAATTTCAAACGATTTTTAAATGATTTGCAATGACATAACAAGGCCGACTTCCATATATGAGTGCTCAAATCGATTTTTTTTTATTAATTAATTAATTAATTACTAATGCCTTGCGTTTTTAAATTGCAAATTTCGGTTTTTTAAATAAGGCAAAAATAATTAATAAGTGTCAACGCCATATTAAATGCCAATAAAAATGGATTTTCAATTTTTTAAATTGATTTAGCATTTAAAGTAAATTCAAATTATTTAATTTGGCGCCAAAAAATATGTAAATAGAGGGACGTACCTCATCGCTCTGGTCCCTTGGAGAGGGACAGGAGCGATTCACCATCTTTGGCATGATTCTTGCATTTCTTACGTCCAACTCCTTCATCTCCACGTTAAAAATCGATCACCTTGATGGTCCTTCGAATTTGATCGCCTTGTGTGCGCATATGGGTGTCCTTTAAGTGCATATCGCCCTGGTCCTTGTCCAAAGGACAGGAGCGATCTTCTTGTTTTCATGTCCATCTCGCATCTTTGACCTTCGAAATATCATTGCTTGTGTCCTTTGCGCTTATTTCCATTTGCTTTTGCAAGGTACCTTCGATGTTATAAGGATCATCGCCCTTGTCCCTTGAAGAGGGACAGGAGCGATCCACATGTTTTCCTTGGCCTTGTCAACTTTGTACTTCGATCTTCATGGTAATGTCCTTCAAACGTCGTCCTTCACCTTACCTAACCTTGCTTCGCTTTGATCTTTGAAGGGATGGGAGTGTTTTAATAGCATCGCCTTGGTCCTTGTCCAAAGGACAGGAGCGATCTTGATTTTTTCACGTTCAATATGCATTTTTGACCTTCGATCCTTCATTGTGATGTTTTCCAAACGCCGTCCTTTGTCTTGCTTAACCTCGCCTTGTTTCGATTTTGGAGGAATATGAGCGTTTTTGATAGGATCGCCCTGGTCCTTGTCCAAAGGACAGGAGCGATGTGAGGCTTTTACATTATTTGGCAATGTTTGGACGTTCAAAACCCTTGCAAATTATCTTCAAACGATGCCTTGGACCATATGCTATCTTAGGACATCTTGACTTAGCTTGAACTTGAAACAAACAAGGAATCCAAAGCAAATCGCCCTGGTCCTTTGGAGAGGGACAGGAGCGATATGGTTCCTAGATCCATTTTGGTGATTATTTAACGTTCAAAACTCTTGTTTATCATCTTGTTGTCGTACCATGGACCCTCTAAAATATTGCAATGTCTTGTCCTTACGTAAATTTTGCATGAAATGGTCAATGCATCTAACATCGCCCTGGTCCCTTCCTGAGGGACAGGAGCGAAGTTCATCATTATATGCTTGTTCTTGTTTGTACCAACTTGCAATCAACTTCATTGCGTGAAATGACGTCCTTTCGACCTTCTTGGTTGCTCGAAACTTTGTTCGCCTTTTGAAATCTACGCCATTATGTAGATATCGCTCTGGTCCCTTGCCAAAGGACAGGAGCGATCTAGGTCTTTAGAGTACAAATCCTTCCATGTGATGACCTTTGTAACGTTGCGCTTGATGTAAATGCCTTGAAATGTCCTCGCCACCTTTTGTCCTGGCTTGGATCGGTCTTGAACCTTGGAGGGACGACCTTGAACTTGAGAGGGACGTATCTTTACCATTGTATCGCCCTGGTCCCTTGGAGAGGGACAGGAGCGAACTAGGCATTTAACACTGGTATGGACGTCCCAAAAATCTTCAATTTATATTCAATGCGTTCATCTCATGTTCTCCTTCGTTTTTGAACGTAAACTTGCCTTGACCCTTGTCTGGTTTTTGCAAAATGGAGGGAATCGCTCTGGTCCCTGGGAGAGGGACGAGAGCTGCAAGGTACCTCGCCCTGGTCCCTTGGAGAGGGACAGGAGCGATTTAGTCAATATAGGTCATTTTTCTCCATTTTTTGCATCTCAAATTATATTCATTTGGCAAAGTATCTTCCTTCGGACGTCCTCCAATTGCTGAGCTATCAAAATCTTGCATGGGCATGGCGAAATTTGAATTGTAGCTCCGGTCCTTCACTGAGGGACAGGAGCGATTTTCCTTCTGGAGACCTTTCTGTGCTCATGAAAATCTTCAATTTATATTCAATGAAAAGATCTCGTCGTTCTTCATCACTTCAAACGTAAAATTTGTCTGGGCTCTGCAAGGACAATGAGATATTTGAAATTGAGCTCCCGTCCTTCACTGAGGGACAGGAGCGATTTTGCTCCTACAGGCCAAAATAACAAGATTTTTCACATTTTAACACTTCACGAGGCGAAAACAAATCAATTCCAATGCCCAGGATCAAACTTCAAAAAAGTCAAAATTTGGTCAAAATATTCAATCAGACAAAAATTCACATTGACGGTCATCATTTAGACAAGTTTAAGCTCTGCATGAACATTCCAATTGAAAATTAGACCATTTTGGCGAATTCATTGCATTCAAAAATTTGCTTCTAGGAAAGAAGCTCAAAAAAGCTCTCAAAAGCGACTGGATTTTGGCTTGAAAAGGCAAAATTTAAAACCCTAAGGCTTGGCCCTAAATCCAGACAACTAACTAACTAACAAAACCCTAAAAACGAAAGCGAAAACGAACAAAAACAAGCAAAAAGAGGGGGTCCCCATTTGCGATGGGGCGATGTGTGAAATGGTCACAACAGGTAGGTACATGGAAGTTTGTGCCACCTCCCATGAGTTAGGTACATTGAATCTGGACACGCTGAGGTGGACCAATCCGACTGGAGGAACGATGACTAGGATGCCACCTCGTCTAACACTTGCAACTTGGTAGATATCCAATTTGATGATGTTGAGAAGCTAGCTTTAATTAACTCTTCTGAAACTATCTGCTTCTTCAACGAACCTTTGCTCTAACTTCTTTTGTCTTTGATGTGCAGGATGATGATGTACCCCGCCTTGGAATGCTGGATTGGAAAAGGCCATTCCTGATGATGCTTGACCGAAGAAGGCTGTCCTTGTCGATGCTAGACTGGAGGAGGTTGCCCTTATCCTTGCTTGATCTTCTTTGATGATACTGAGCTGGAGGAGATCATCTTTGATCTGGCTTGATTTTCCTTGATGAGAGCCTTCCGACTTGTAGATCCTCCTGCCTTTGGAGTCGCCATCTTGACACCTACACAACATTTCAAAATTAGTTCTTAAGCATTATATCTTGAAGTGTAGAAATTAGACTTAAAAGGAAGATTTAAGATTTTAATTAGGAAACTTCATGATAAATCTTGAGTTATCATTTCCTAATTAACCATGCAATACTTAGATTTTCCAAAACAAATGTGTCTAAAAATCAAACCTTGAACAAGGGTGTCAAGATGATTTTGCCATACCTCCTCTTGAGTATTAAACTCTAAGAAATGATGCAAAAATAGATGAATTTCGCTAGGCAAAATGTAGATCAAAGTTCTCCCTTGGATAAAATGCGCCTCCTTTAGCCTTAAAAAGAATCAACTCCACTTCCTTCTAGTCTTCAACACTTGAAATAAATTCGCTCCAAGCAAACCAGATTTTGCACCTCCAATTAGCTCTCCAAATTCGATCTTAAGGCAATGATTGAATGATTTGAATTGTGGAAAAACACCTCCAATATATAGAGCGCTCACCCCTTTGCTCCCTCTAGGCCGACTTGGCAAAAAAAAAGAGGTTAAAAATAAATAAATTTCCAAAAAAAAAGGGGGCCGACTTGGCAAAATAAATGAAAATAAGGCCTTGTGTGCTCTATTTTTAATTTTAATTTAATAAAAATTAATTTTAAATGCCTTCACAATAAAAGTTCGATTTTTTAAGGCCTAAAATCAATTTATTAAATGCCAAAATTTAATGTCAATTTAATCTTAATTTTCCACATGCCTCAAAATTAGCAATTTTAGCGGCCTAATGCAATTTGGAGAATATTAATTTTTAAAACAAGGGTTAATGAGATTTCATGAGGATTTCGCTCTGGACCCTCTCTGAGGGTCAGGAGCGACTTTTGATTTTTAGCCTTGAATATTCCACATTTCAACTTGAAAATCTCCTGGAGGGTAAATTGATATCCC
>NW_026730680.1:0-7000 GCF_030272615.1 Cryptomeria japonica | reverse complement strand
ATATCATATGTATGTATGCATAATTGTTCTTCATTCCCAATCAAGGAAGGTCACCTAGAAGAAGGGAACACATGTGTCTTTTGAGTCAACATGAGAGAGACCAAAGAGATCTCAATGCTTTGCATCGTCCTCAAGTAGACAACACCAAGGACAACAAATAGAAGAATGAGAATAACATATAGAAGAAGTAACACAAGAGAGGAGGAGAGAATCTGCTATGCTAATGTAACTAGTCTAGCACGTCATCTACCCCCCGATCTTGCTGATCAATGTTTCGGGAAGGCAGGGAGCACGCTAGAGGAGGAACATTCAACACAGTTGATGGAGCTATCACAAGATCCAAACAAGGGCTATGTTCATGTTCCGAGCCACATTGTTCTTGTCTAGGAGCTAGGATAAGTGCTTTAGAAAATTCATTAGATAAATGGTTATCAATATCAACAAGTTCATATTCACTATCAGAAGCAAAAGGAGTAACATTTTCATCATAAATAACATTTTCATCTATAGCATCATCAAGATTTATAAAAATAGGATCTTTAATTCGCACAGGATCAAGACCATCATGCATCTTATGTTTTGGAGATTTTGGAGAAAATGGAATAATGCTTGTTGAAGGTGTTTTTGGAGATTGCAAAGTTTGAGAAGCAGCTGCTTGAGCCCTAAGACGACGTTTTCATCGGCGTTCACGTGCAGAACGATTTCGTCTAGTCTTAGTAGGAAGTGGAGAAGATAGAGGAGGAGGAATGTTCTCATCCCTATCACTTGGGTGTTTAGGTTGTGGTCTCTTAGGCTGGATAATAGGAGAAGAAGAAGGTCTCTTCTCTCTATAAAAGGAAGGAGGAGGAACTGCTCCATATAAAGGAGGAATTTTTGGTTTAGGAAGAAGACCAAGTCCATCATGATGAGGAGGTATAGGTCTACTTTTAGAAGGTTTATTAGGCATAGACATAGTCACATCCATAGGAATGGGTTGAGAATCTTCTTGAGGAAAGACATTAGTTTTATCTTTCAAAGGAAGAACTTCCTTCTCAAGAACGATAGGAATATCAAGTTTAGGTGTTCTAGGTTCACTTAAAGATAGGATCATATCTGTTTTCCATTTTTGATAAGATTTGAAAAGATGATCACTTCTCGGAGGAAGAGATTGGAATTGTTTAGGCCAAAAGTAATCAATAGGAACACTAGAGGTTCTTTCAGCTGGTTTGAAAAGACTATGATTGACAGTAACAACTTCACCATTATGGGGAAATTTCAAACACTTGTGAATAGGAGAAGCAATAGCTTTCATGGAAGATACCCAAGGATAGCCAAGCTTCACACGAAATTGTTCGGATGAAGGAATAATAGCAAAGTTCACATCAAGGGATTTGTTATGGACCTCAATAGGCAATGTAATAGAACCAATTGCAGGAGAAGAAAATGCATCAAATAGTTTCACAATCACATCTGTTTTGTCATATATCACTTGATTCAATTGTAAAGTAAAAAGAAATTCTTTAGTAATAACATTAATCATGCACGAAGGATCAATAAGCACTCCACGGCAAGGTGTATTCTTGACTTTTGCAACTATGTATAAAGGACCATCAGGTGCCCTAATGGTTTCACTGGAATCAAATGTGATGGAAGGTTCTTTAGGGTTTTCTTGCTGCTCTACAAAGTTAATCACATTCGGAGGCATAGACACAAGACCATCAGATGAGAGAGAGGAATCATTAGCCTCAATTGCATTAGAGGTATGAGAAGGTAATGGATCAGTGAAAATCTAAAGATTTTGATTAGGAGGAGCTACAGATGTATTGCCTTTATCATTCACTCCAGAAACAAAAATAGTATTATTATCAATCAAATCTTGAATTTTACCCTTTAAAGAAAAACATTTTTCAGTATCATGCCCAGGCTGATGATGAAATTGACAAAAAGCTTTGTTATCAAAATAAGGTGAAGTAATCTTTGTAGGATCAATTTGTCTTATAGGAGGAAGAGTAAGCACATTTTGTTCCAATAACTTATTCATAATACTATGCAATGATTCATTCAAGGGAGTAAACTTTCTTTCTCTCTTGAAAAATTTAGAAATAGGAGACACACCTGATGCTGCATTCACATTGTTGTTGATGATGTTTTCATTGAATTTGATGGAATCTCTGTTCGGTTTAAACTTTCCAAATGGTTGTTGACTACTATCACCCTTATCACTCGGAGCCATAGGATGTGATTGTTCCATTTGACTCACAGTCAGTTGATAATTGTGAAGAGTTGCGCACAACTGTTGGAAAGAAGTAAACTCAGAAAATAGAAGTTTGTCTCGAATATCTTTTTGTAAATTAGAAATAAAGATTCTTTGAATATCATTGTCAGGCACTGGAAAAGAAATTTGAGCATACAAATGCTTATATCTACCAATGAAATCAGTCACTTTTTCTTTAACACCTTGTTTACAATGCATTAAATCAATCAAAGTAACTTTAGGACTTATATTGTTTTGAAATTGTTGAATGAAAGCATTTGCAAGTTGTTCGAAAGAAGTAATAGAATAGGAAGGCAACGAGCAATACCATTGTAGGGTTTTGTCTCTTAATGTTCTAGTAAACAGTTTTGCAAGCAACCTTTGGTCATAAGCAAAATCAGTACATATTGTTTGAAAAGTCTTAACATGTGTTAGAGGATCACCTTTACCATTATAAAGCTCCAAATGTGGGATTTCAACATGTTTAGGAGGGATAGCTCGAACAATGTCAAGAGAAAGTGGGCTCGCAACATCAAATGTGGGCACACTAAACTTAGATTGATTCATAGAGGCAATTTGTTGCTGTAAAGAAGAGACAGTTTGTGCAAGATTGTTAATGGTCGCTTCAGTCGAAGAGTTCATATTAGATGTGTTAGATTGAGATGGAGGTGTTATGTTATTGAAAGAAGGTAAAGAGTAAGGTGGTGGGACCCTATGATAATTAGTCATAGGAGATGATTGGACAGGAGGAACACTACAAGGAGGAATGGAATGATTGAATGAATTGCCCCCTTGCATCATGTTCATTTGTGGAGATGTAATAGGAACACTCATTGAAGGAATGTCTGAAGAAGTTGGATTGAATGAAGGAAGAGGGTTAATTGAAGAAGAGGGATTGCCCCCATGACTGGTGATCATAGGAGGAATGTCTTGTATTGAAGTAGTCATTATGTTTGATGTAAAGGTAGGTATGCTAGCAATAGAAGTCATCAAAGGAATAGAATGATTGACTTGTGTAGGAGGTTGTGTATAACCTAAAGATTCGGCACAACTCTTCATAGGCATCACGTTCGAATTCACAATGTGTGAAATACCACGCAAAATATCAATTCCATTCTTATCACTTTGAAGCATATGTTTTAGACCCTCAATTAAAGGAAGAGCTTGACTATCAGGATACTCATGAGACATCCATTGGTGAAAATCGTCAAATTGATTATCCAATTTCGAAAGTTGTTCTACAGAAACCTCATGGAGAGCTTCTTCATCATTAGGAGGATTAGAGGAATTACCCATGTCCTCGTTAAAAAGGCTATTCAAATTAGGTTCCATCTCCTCAGTAGTTAAACCTCGGAAAGACTTAATTCTACAGCTTCGTCTAACGGGAATAGTGGAAGTAGGGCTTATTGTTGTAAAACTCATGCACTAGAAAGGAAGAGAAGATTTTGAATTTAGAGGTAGCAATTTTCAGTAAAATCAGCCAATCTTCTAGATTTAAGCTGTTAAATGCAATCACGACAATCTCCCGAAATTTCGGAAAAAATGTCCGGGACCGTGGTGCTCGGAGTGCAACGCGGTCCTTGCAACTTTTTTCGAAATTTGCAGGGATGAAAGGTATGATGATTATAAAGCTAATCTGAAAAAATTGAGTGATTTTACGATCTGTAGATAGGCCAAATTAAAGTTGCAATCTTGAAATTGAACCCTACCAAGATTGTCGAAAAATGCAAAAATTTGAATTTTGAAAAAGAGAGGGAAACTGAAATTTTGAATTTTATGATTTTAGAAGGAATACCAAAAGCAATGCAAGTTTTGAATTTCAAAAGTTGACTCAATTTCACGCAAAATTCAATTTTGAAAGCGGAAATTAAAGTTGTTGTAATTAAGCATTTAATTTCAAAAGTCACAAATTGTAAGAATTTGAATAAAGCACCGAAATTTTTAATGAATGTTAACACACTTTTCAGATTTAGGATTGTAAGAACACAATTTTGACACAAAATTTCAGTTTCAATGATTTTTGAATGATTAGAAGCGTTAATCCAAGCAATCCCTAGACCAACTTTGACTTTAATTTTGAAGGTGTTAAAATTGATAAAATCAGCCAAAATTCTGGATTTTAGCAGGAAAATACAGTAAGATCTAGCTCCCGAAATTTCGGAAAAAATGTCGGGGACGATGGCGCTCAGGGTGCACACGGTCCTCGCAACTTTTTCCCAAATTTTCAGGGATGAAAGATATTGTGATTTTATTGCGGAATCCAAAGTTACAGCTGATTTGGAGATGTTTTGATCAGTGAAATTATCAGTCAAAGGTTGAATCAAGAAGGTTTCAAAAATTAGGGTTTTGACACTTAACCACTTAATTTTCAAAATCAAAGCACAAATATGAATTGATAATTTGTAATAGAAGGGCAGATCTGAAACAAGCATTAACAATTAAATATTTCACAAGTTTAATTACTAAAAAGAAATTTTAGGGTTTTTATGCAATCACCTCTAAAATTTTGCAAAAGATCAAACATGGAAATGTAATCAATTTTTTCAGATCTAAGCATGAAAAATCAGAAAGGATGTTCACGTCGGGTTCACCAAAATGTAAAGCGGAAAATCGCGATCGAACCCTAGTTGCTCTCCCCTCTTCCAACTCCAAGGAGAGAGAAGGGAGATTCACTAGGGTTGATGGTTTTCACTTAGGGGAGAGACTTTACATTCAAAAGAGGGGTTGAAACCCACAAGATCCAGTCCCACACAATGCAAGATTGGATGCTAAATGAGTTTCAAGGGTTATGACAGCAAGGCTACCCTCTTTTGTAAAGAATGTTGATAGAAGAACTAAGCTAGGAATGCATAGAAAGTGACAAAGATTTGCTTATAAACTGAGATAGGAATACAGTATGAAGCTGCGGACCTGGAATTAGTAGTAAAATGTCGATACGGTGCTGTCCTGCAAATTTGAGTGAAAGTTGTCGGGACGATGGCGCCCGACGCCACGGTCCTCCGAAAAATCCGCGAAACGAAGGGGGATCTGTTCGTCTTTGCACAAGGATTCCAGATCTTCAATTTCAGCCGCGTACCTGCAACCTACACACAGAAAAGTGAAGACGATTGGGGGGTTAGGGATTAGGGGTTTGCCTTTAGGTCAAACCCCGATTTTGGAATTAACCAAGAAATGAGCAATGCTGTAAATGTAAATGTCTGTAATGTAAAACAAGTACTAATACCTTGTTCTAAGGATGTTTGTATCCTTATGTGTGAAGGTTTCGATGTTGTTGTTTGTCGTATGTTGTATGTTGTATGTAGCATGTAGTATGTGATCTCCTCTTCAATGGTTGAATCCTTGTCTTGAATGCAACACTTAGCCTTGAATGGAGACTTGAAATGATCAATTGCTTGAAGGAATGCTTGAATGCTTGAATGCTTGAGTATAGTTTCCACGCCTTTTCCATCATATCGAATGAAAGAGGAAAATGTAGTTTATATACTTGTCAATTAGGGCTGATAGACTGATTTTCCCGACCTTAGGCCGACCAGGAAAGTTTAATTTCCAATTTGCAAACAAAAAGACCCGAGACCCCTTAGGAGACCGGGCCCAAAATAGGACCCAGGGACCAGGGCGCTGGGCGCTCTGGTCCCACCTCCCGGGACAGCAGGGTGCAAGGAGGTTCAGGCCAGGGTGCTTGAAAAATGCAGCTTTCAGTGTCGTAATCAGGTTTTGGGGTCTCCATTCAGGTTCCGTGTTGCGTCGCCATCGTGAAGACCGAAATGCAGTCGAAATTGCAAGTGTCGCAATTTTAGGATGCTACACTGACTTTGTGGATAGTTGTTTGAGATGCATAAGTCTTTATTATTCTTGTGTGATTCTCTACTAATGATTAAATCATCATTTGTTTGTTGATAGTTTAAATATGATTTGGGTGCTCTATTCTTTACATTATAACACAATTTCATTGTTTTCCATGACCTTTGGACCATCTCACAATTTTTATGAAGTCATATTTTGTATATCATTGTATTTCCTTGTTTTTTTTTTAAGTTTCTCCATATTCAAACTTTCAAATTTAGATTTCCTATCACATCTTTGTACTCCTAATTTAGGTCAACTATAATGCCTTGTGGTTTATGAAACTTTCATGTGTGAGGCTGCCCTATACATTTTCTTATTATTCATATCAAAACTTGAGTGCCCTTATTGTTAAGTGCTCTACTTAATAAACTGGTTTGAAACCTTCTTTGTGGCATTTTATTGATTCTTTTTCTCTCTAAATCTCCAACCTATTTTAGCTTCATATAATGCCCAAGCCTCATTACCTTATTATGGTGTAATGCCCATTTTGGTTGTGGATTGTCATAATGGGTTGTCACCTTTAGTTAATATCACTATAAAATACATTTGTTGATACTGGTTGTCATTGTCCTTTGCATACAAAACACTAAATTTGTAAGTGATGTAGATACTCCTTGGGTGTTGCTACGAGTGTGTATGTTCCTTGTGAATCTTGCATTTGAACTCACTTCTCATGGCTCAAGAGTATTATTGCTGCTCCTTTTGAATAAAATACATACTTTATGATACTTGATGCACCATTGTCATGATATGGATATCATATTTGGTTCTCTCTATTGTTTCTTCCCTTGCAAACCTCATATGTTGTTGTCATTTATATGATGATATTAGTCACATGTTGACTACTTAGTGAATCTAAATATATGTTTGTAACCCTATATCAATTGGAATATTCACTTTCTTTCACAATTATTGAATGGA
>NW_026730679.1:0-7000 GCF_030272615.1 Cryptomeria japonica | reverse complement strand
AGGAGGTACCTCAAATTCCTTCTACCTCTGAGAAAGAACTATGATCTCCTGGTGGACTTGATGATGAGGAGAGCTCTAGCAGCTCTAAAAGTTTAGAAGAAGATGGAGAACCTCAACCTCAGCCATTGAGGAGTTATACTCATGATAGGCGACAACCTGAGAGATATGGGTATTAACTAGATAGGTTTGTATGTTCATTGTAATATTTAGTTGTATTTTTGTTTTGATTACAAACACTGATAAGCCTAGAACTATTAAAGAGGCTATGGTATGGATGATTAAGATTCATGGATGGAAGCCATGAATGATGACATGGCATCTTTGAAGAAGAACAATACTTGGGATCTATTATGCTTTCCTGAAGGATGTAAGCTAGTGGGATGCAAATGGGTGTTCAAAAAAATTTAAGGATCCGATGGAAGTGTTGAGAGACACAAAGCATAGTTGGTCACAAAGGGTTTATGAGTGCTAAGTAGATCATTCATTATCATGAGAGATGAGTTTGTGTGAATCACTACTCCTGAGATATTAGTCAATGAATATGAAAAAACCATATAGATAAAGTTTAATATAATTATCATAATATGACACATAAATAATACTTTCTACTTGTCAATGGCTATAAGCATTAATTGTGAATTGCTACAAATAATAATTCTTTATTCATAAGATTATACTTATGAAAATGCAAATAATAAATTAGAATTTTTTATATTATTTTATAATTAGTAACTGTAAAAATATTATAATATGTTTTTTATTCAAGATTAAGAAAAGCTATTTGTTACTTCAAATAATACAATTAACATTTACTATTCAAATATATTATTTTAGTGGAGTTTTTTTGGGCATAACTAAGAGCCTTAAATTTTTGGTGATATTGAGTCAAGTTTGACCCTCACTACCATGTCTTGAACCATATACCAAACATTTGACCCTTATGTGCCTTAGGGTTCATCCTTATATTTTAAAATTGTGTTTTTTTTTAGTGCCACTTTCGATTTGTTTTATGTTTTTGATAAAGATAAACATGTTTTACAGGGACTAGAAACCCAAAGCTTTACAGACCAAGGCCAACAATCAAACATACATTAAACAAAAGTCAAATAAGGGACAAACCCCGCACAGACCCAAAGCCAAAAACAACATGAAAATCCCCAAAAAACAAGAAAACTAACTCAATTGAGAGAGTGCACCGGTTCAAAACTATTTTGAATAATCTTTTTGTTGATTTTATCTAGATCCTCCATGATGAATCTGGAGATACCTTGGTCCTAGATCTGGCTCCTAGTCCTAGTATAGGGACCCGACATAGTCTTAACTCTAGCAGCAATCTCGCCACCCTCCAAAGTATTCTTTTTTTATTCTCCCCCCAAGGGGTGATCACTAGCTAAGGGTCAGGTTCTATAGTTTGCAATCATGGCTTTGTTTTTTTTCAAACCATTAGTACCGTTACTCATCGTCTCCATCCTAACTTCTACCAGATTATTCAGACTATCTTTGATGGCAACCATATACTATTCCATCTTATCAATTTTGTTCTTGTGGTTGATCTTCATAGTTTTGACATCATGAGATAACTTCCAAGTCAAGATTATGAGCCTCTCAGTTTTACTAGGCCGACGGGAATCCATGAAAGTATCAATACAGTCCTTAATCTTATCTTTCAGGGTTCCAATTTCCTTACCAACTCACCTCCAACATCTCTCCTAGCCCCTAGTGACCTCCAAATCAAGTCTTCCAACACCTTCTCCCCCTTTTGACCACCTTCATTTTATTTATTCATGGTTTCCTGTTCCTCATTGTCCACATTGATGGGGATGTCTAATATAATCTCATAGTCCTTGTCTCTCAACCCAATCAACATGGTCAATTTTGTTTTCTTCTTGATGGGTGGCTCCAAGTCTTGCATTTTCTTGCTGTTGAACTTAAACTTTCTTGTTGCCCACCTTGGAGGATTGCTTTTACTAGTGTTGTTAGTTCCAAGGGTCACCATAGGCTCCCCTTCTTTCTCTGATCTATACTCAAGGTCCTCTGAATCCTTAATATCACGCCAATCCAAGGCATTGCCACTATCCTTCTCATCCATCTTTGTATCATAAACAGACCGCACCTCAGGGTTAGAGGAAGAAATATGGGTTTTATCCATGGGGGAAGGTTTCACTTCATGATCTTTGGCATAGTCCATGATTAACATGATAATCCCCTCATGAAGCACAGGATTATCCTGACACTCAGCATGTTTGGGTAAACTATTTTCCTAGGACGAAACTAAGTAGAACAAGATGGAGATAATTTTACCATGCCTAAAATGGTATAAAATTATAAAATGATACGAGAAAATACTAACAAATCTTCCATCAAGACTGATATACCTCATGATGAGATTAGTTTTATGCTAAAAAGTTATGATGTTGTAACTTTATGTATTATAAATGAAGTACTATTGATATGTATTTAAAAGATAATTTAAATAAAAAAATTAAAACAATAGTGGATATACTTAAATATAAAATGTAAAATAAAGAAATATAGAATAAATACAAACAAATAATTATGTCGAGAGGCATCTACAAGGACATCAAAAATTTTGTAAACAAAAACTCATTTTTGAAACATTTTAACATGCAAATGATGGGTAAATGCATGAAATATGCCATCTTTTGGTTTTTGTGGAGGTATTATTTTATTACTCCAAATAAAATAGAACCCTTGCCACTTGTTTCCAACTATATGAATCTGTTGCATTCAAATGATAGTTGAAGAGTGCACCATAATATTTAAAAGCAAACAATCAATAAAATCAACTCTATTATTATTCGTATTTTTGAAACTCTTGTATAATACTCATATTTTTGCAATCCTCATTCCCTTCTATTATAAGATATCTCTCAACATAATTTACCTATATTTTTAAAATATAGATATACTCATATATCAACAATAATATATATGTTATGGGAAAGTTTTTTTTTTTTTTTTTTGGGCAAACACCATCAACCTCGGGGAGAAGACGCCATAATAGTTGAGGTGGTTGCAAATTTTCATGATATTATCGTTTCCAAAAAAAAAAGGCTTAAAAAACATCATTATCGAAGGTGACTTGTCAAACGTGACCAACCTCTCGAATGAGATCGCTACAATCAATTGATAGACGCACTACTTAATTCTTGTAACCACATTATTTACAAACATGTTTTGGGAAGGAAATTGGCTTGCAGACCTTTTGGCTAGCTTGGCAACTAAGTATAATAATGTCATTATATGCAAAGATGTTCCTTCTTTGTTTATTCAAATTTTCCAAAGATTACATTTTGATATAAATGAAATTTTAAATTAATTTGTCATCATTGAGATGGCCTACTCATACTATATATGGGCGTTCATTTAGGCCCTTTAATTCTTTTCGGTGTAGTACTAGAAACTTTAGATATTATCCTCTTCCTCTAGCTTTCATTTTCATTGTCCTTTTTGTTGCCTTCTAGTCTAGGAAAATGGCTGGGAATTTGGGTCAAATCAGACCTAAAGATCATATGATGATTAATTTTAGTGAAAGGAAATATAACCCTGTATATAGAGTTTACCTAGGGATATGATCAATCTCTCTCTAGATTTAAAAAAAATCTTGGAAAATAGTGTGCTTACTATCACAAGGGTCTCTTTTCCAGTTTTTATATTGTACAAATGGGAAAAAAAGAGAAAAGGGGATTAAAAGGAAGTTATGAGGACCTTTCTGAAGGTAGGGGAGAAAGAAATCCTTAAAGAAATCTATTTCTAAATTTGTTAGTTTTAGGAAGCCTCCCTCCACTAGGGATTGATCCTCTAACTCTGTTAGCATAACTTGACTCTTACCCCTATGCCCAAAATTGTTAAGTCATCCATTCTAGCAGAACATATCAGCTTTAAATTTCCTACCTTGAATACAACCTCATCATTAGCCAGTTTGGTCCGTACTACTAACCCCACCTTGAACTTCTCCTCTGAGCCCCTGATTCCCTTGATATCTGACAAATTTTGGTTGATTTTCCCTAAATAATTCTAAACATTAAAAAGTGAGTTTTTCTAATTGAATAGATGTTTCTCTTGTGATAGATACAGATCCTATTGCTTGTAGTTTTTTTACACTTCTTTTACCTCCAACTCTGATTCTTCTAATCTTGCTCCTTCCTCAAATAATCTTCCTTGTCCCCTTTCTAATGTTCATTCTATCGAGTAGGAAGAGGTTCCTATTTTTAACTCCACCCAATCCCAATGCATCTCATTCCTCAAATAATAATAAAAATAAGAGTGGATTCGCAATCCAGGCAACCTGCATATCGAGCTCTCAAAGTGGTAGATGACCCAATTGCATGAGGCCAAGAGAAAATTTTAGAATTTATAGATGTTGGTTTTCAAAAATTCTCAGGAATGATTGGAAGAATCCCTCCATGAATGGTTGTAGGAGTAGACTGAGAAAAAGGTTAAAACCTTTGAACATTGTGTTAGCAGAAATTAAGAAAGTGGACTGAGAGGGGGGGGTGAATGAGTCTTCACCGAATACACAAACTTAACTACCAAAAATAGATTTGATAAACTGTAGTAATAAGACAAATAAGAAAATTAACAGCACAATACACAACACCAGGATTTTGACATGGAAAAAATGGTTAAGGGAAAAAACACAGTGGGAACCTACCCACATTAAGATGATACTCTACAGTAGTATGTGAAAATTTTACAATGAGGAATGCACATGCATTTAGGCACACTTCCTAGAGCTCACTGCTCAAATATAATGGTCTGAAAGGTTACAACCCTTAGGGAAGTCTCACTGACTCATAATATGATTCAGACTACAATCCACAATAAATGAATTGAAAGAATAGCATCTCCAAATGCCTGATTACAGTTCTAGTTAAGCACATATATCTACTCTACAACACCAATATCACCTCAAACTCAACATCGAAGGATAAATAACTTGTTCAACAAAAACCTCTCTCTGATAATGCAGACACAATATCAACACCTAAATTACATGACTATATCACTGATATATACAATTCATCAATCTTGATAACAAGGTCAGCTACACAATCAACCCTCAATTACAAAATTACATTGCATGATATAAAGATTGACCACCTGACCAATATAATGGTTTACATAACATAACATGATCCTAAATCAAATTCCCAAACACATAACTCTACTGGAAATCACACCAAGATCAACTGCAACACTCTACATCACCAGAAATACTACATAACATACAAATCATCACCGGTTGATGCAAACCATTGAAATATCACATAACGGTCTATGCAGATCGCCAAAAAAAATAGGAAATTACTAGGAAACACCAGCAGGAATGTTAGTGTCATTTGAACAATCGCACAACAACCACTTTTTAGGTCTTATTTGATCAAAGTCTGAAAGCTCAAGAAGACAATCAATCAACAACTGTCACAAAGAAAGATAACTTGTGAAGAACCAAATCACAAACCATCTGGAATGAATATACACAAGATAATCCAAAACAATATCCCAAAATCTCAGCACAAGATCTGATCTCACTAGAATATACCGGAGGATATAATGAGCTCTTCAAAACAGTGATCAACAAACCAGCACTACAAACCGGATAAAAAAATCTTCCCAGTTTGCTATCACCACAGAAAATCAAAGTAATATGTTGACATAAATGACAACAACATATCCTAGTAGCTGAAATGACCAACAATATCCAACAAATTGGACAATGATAGAGACAGAGATTCAAAACATTAAAAAACATGTGGGTTAGAATAATAATAATCATATTGATATGGAGGTTGCAAATTTAGAAAAGAACTAGAAAGTAGTAACAAATAAAATGAAAGAGATTATCAAGTGCTACAAGGAATTAATGAAGAATATGGAGACTACAATCCAAGTCTTTCAACAAGAGCTGGTGAGAAAGAAAGACAATAGATTGAGGAGGGAAGTGGTTCTCTCAGCCCATAGCCTCTTGCAACATGAACAAAAAGGAAAATAATAGATATTATTGTTAGATAGTTCCAATAACCAAAAGACAACGAAGAGGGGTGGCGAGTGAATCTATTGTCACTAGATTACCGAAACCTTAATCAATTAAAACTTTAATACCAAAATCCAAAAGATCAATACCGAAATGCATAAACCAATTACCGAAATAGCATATATACCAATTAAGCACAAGCAACAATTAGAGAATAAATACCATCCACATGACACTAAGATTTGTTCATGGAAAACCCAGTAAAGGGAAAAACCATGGTGGGAAGCCTACCCACAATTAGATAATACTTCTACAGTAAGTATGTAATTACAAATTAAGGGGCCTACACTTGTAGGAAGGCCAATAGCCTAGAGCACACTGCTCATTACAAAAGGAGTCTCACTGACTACATAACAATATAGACTACAATCGGGAAGAGAGAATGAAGTACAATGATAGCATCTCCTATGCTTGAGTACAGTTTCGGTTAAGCTCAATACCGAAGGACTAAATCCTCTTACATAAATACAACTCGATCACCAATGGTCGACCAAATCCTCTGCGTGAATGATTATTAATACCATTCCCATATCCTATCCTATGATCTACAATGAGATCTTACATCATATATATACAAACCCTCAAGTACACAAAATAAGGTCGGCCACTAGACAATAAAGAAATTACATAATTACAAAACATGTCAGCTTGAGACCAAACAAATAATATCCAACCCATAAGACATCTCAAAAACAGATCGAGAAGATCAAACAACACATTACATTAATCTTGTCCATAATATAGATAATACCAAACCCAATTTAGGTCCACACATGCTAAAGCAATGATCCCAATCAGCCAAGTCTCGAACATGATCACCATCAACATCTTGAATCTCTACTAGAAGCAGCACCAACACCACTTATGCATAATATCAAAATATCTTCAACAAAGATTTACCAGTAAAACCCTCATCGGATCAACAAACCAGGCTTACCAACA
>NW_026730678.1:0-7000 GCF_030272615.1 Cryptomeria japonica | reverse complement strand
CAGCAAAGCAGCATTGACAGGTCGCTTGGCCAAATGGGTGATGATTCTAAGTGAATTTGACATTGAGTATGTGGACCGTAAAGCTATCAAAGGTCAGGTTATTGCAGATCAGTTGGCCGATGCACCTCTCATAGGTGATCATCCTCTCATTTCCAATTTTCCAGATGAAGAGATATTCATGATTACAAAAGCACAGTCATGGAAATTATATTTTGATGGTTCATACACTAGGCACGGCTCGGGGGCAGGCATTCTGTTTATCACACCTCAAGGTGATAGCATCCCGAAGTCTTACAGGCTCACATTTCCATGCACAAACAACATAGCAGAGTATGAGGCCTTGATCACAGGACTCAGGTTAGCCGTACAATGGAAATTACAAGAACTACAAGTATATGGCGACTCACAACTGGTCATTCGACAAGCAACCGATGAATATCAGACCAAGGATGATAAACTCATGCCATACAAGCAAATGGTGGACAATCTAAAGACATCATTTACTACTATCACTTTTGAGCAGATACCAAGAGATCAGAATCGAGCTGTTGACGCCATGGCTACCATCGCATCTCTACTAGATCTTCCACAGAATTCAACACGCTACGAGTTCTTGGTAGAACAACTTTGGATCCCCGCTTATGATATCCCCGAATCTGAAATGATATGTTGCCTTGTTGGTTCTGAATCCCCATGGTACGGTGAGTTCTACACCTATCTCCGCGATCACACCCTTCCTCCCAACCAATCAAATAACCAACGTAAAACCTTCATTCGCCAAACTGCTCGATATACCATTATTGCCGAAACCCTATACCGACGCAGTCTTGATGGTACTCTCCTTCGATGTCTAGAACAAGGTGAGATAACAAAGGCTTTGGAAGAGGTACATGAAGGAATTTGCGGGACTCACTCAAGTGGTCCATCACTAGCCAAGAAGATCATGCGAGCTGGATACTATTGGCCCTCTATGGAAAAGGATTCCTACTACTTTGTTAGGAAGTGCAAAAAATGTCAAGTTCATGGCGACCTAATACATGCACCAGCTCAAGAACTGCAACCAATCACAACACCATGGCCTTTTTGTCAATGGGGTCTTGATCTTGTGGGTAAAATCCATCCATCTTCATCCAATGGCCATAAATTCATTATTACCGCCACCGAATATTTCACCAAGTGGATCGAAGCTGTTCCACTTACCCAAGTCACCGGCAAGCAGATCGCCTCATTCATCCTCAATTACATCATCTGTCGGTATGGTGTGCCCATGTCCATTGTCACAGATAACGGTCTTCCTTTCAAAAATCAGGATGTTCGTGAGCTTTGTGAGAAATTTCATATCCAACACCGCTTTTCCACTCCCTATTACCCACAAGGCAATGGTCAGGCCGAAGCATCCAATAAAAACATATTGAGGATCCTAAAGAAGACAGTCAATGATGCCGGTCGTGATTGGCATGTTCAATTGAATCCAGCGCTATGGGCATATCGAACTAGCATTCGGACCCCTACAGGTGCAACTCCTTATTCATTGGTCTATGGTGCCGAAGCTATCTTACCTATTGAGGTTGAGATACCATCATTACGAGTTTCCTTGCATAATCTCATTGATGATGAAGCATACAGAGTCTCACGCCTTCAGGACTTAGAGTTACTTGATGAGAAGCGACAAGCTGCATACAATCACCTCAAAGCCTATCAGCAGCGCATGAGTAGAAGTTACAATCACCGAGTTCGATCTCGTACATTTGAGGTAGGTGATCTTGTTCTTCGAGAAAATCCTCGCAACCAACCAAATAGAGAACATCAAGGCAAGTTTGAATCAAAATGGCTCGGCCCATATGTTGTCACTGCTGTATTCGGGTCCGGGGCATATCAGTTGGCTACATCAGAAGGAGAACCGCTTGCAGATCCAATCAACAGCATGCACCTCAAAAGGTTTTATACCTAAGGTGTACAGAGCATCAGGCTCCACTGCACATCAGAAAATACCAAAAACATTCAGAAAATGTCCTGAAGAAAATACAAAAACATTCACAAAAGTAAAGAAAAAAATCATGCATCCAAACGGTGAACAACCACTCTGGTGGCACCTTGGGTAAGTGCGATGGTGAAAACCTGGTAAACAGGCGCCACTCGTAAAGGCAATGGCTCCAGTATCTTTCAGGCTCGTTGCGATCACATTCATACATACACACATCCATCCATCAACCATGGCTTGTTATTCCTCTGCAATTATGATAGTACTCCATACATCTTGCATCCCGCTTTTTCATAGTCACGTCTAAAACTGGGGGCAATGCCTTTAACCTATTGATGGAAGTGGATTCTACATTGTCTTATGATTCATTAAGTTCTTCATTCAAACAATCATCAAAAATCCAAAAACATTCAAAAATGACTCTCAAAATACCAAAAACATTCAAAATTGTTTCACAAAATCCAAAAAACATCAAAAAACTCATCAAAAATCACACAAAAACATGGCAACACCTTGTACATATTTATCCGATCAGATACAAAATAAACATTGACAAAATACTCACACAATGACCATTTATCACTCGACCAACACAATCAACATCTACAATCCAAACTGTCTTAAACAAGGATGCATCCTTCCTTACCAAAACAAAGACAAGATGACATTTTCTTTGACAAGAAAATTATGTTAAGCTATCAAATGCTTGGTTGATTCGTGAGTAATTCATTTGTTTATCTGTATCAGAATCTTTTAGCATTGTTTGTATCGTTTGCGCATTATTTCCGATGAAGTTCTGGGGCATGTACTAATGGTGTCTACGTGGGAAGTTCACTAAGCTATGTGATCATAGGCAAAAATGCAGTCCTAGATCATTACGGCTTGCTGACTACAGCGTATACCTTGACCATATGAGCATGAACCATTACCAAGGATCCATATTCTTTATTCTTTATGTATATACTGTTTGTTTACAGGTACACTGCTCATTCTTTGGTTCCTCCTCATCCAATTTGGATAAAGGTTTTTATTTCTTAGTACGGTATGCACTTGTCTCAGGATATGATCAACCTAAGATCAAGGAGGACGATCCAAGTCATGCATGAACGAAGATAATCCTTGTCTGTTCCGCAAGCAATACTCTGGTCAACTTGATCCATTATATCAAGTTGCTTGTATTAACTTGCTATATAAAATCCATGTAAGAAATACTCTGGTCATCTTGAATCTTTATGTCAAGTTGCTTGTATTTTCTTACAACATTTTAAAGCTCAATGATGAAAATAGAGCACTATGGATCGTCATCTCATCTCATCTGTATATATTGCATTTCGTTGCATTCCAACCATCCATACATTCATAATAGTTGCATATCATGCATACATAGTCATAATAATGCATACTCTATTTTCCTCTTCTTCCATAGGAATGTAATAGGTCCTCCATTTCTTCTATCTAACATCAAATCCCCCCTCACCCTCCTTATCTTGATCATCACCATCACATACCCTACATCGTGTCCCAATCAACCTAATCAAGCCACGTTCATCACCATCCATCTCTAAATAGGAGGGATTGTGTTTCCTATCCTAAGTCATCCAATAAGCCAAACAAGTTACTCTCTCTGCACAGGTACCTCGACTCACACACACCTAGACTATCAACAGATACTCTGATCAAGTATCTTCGGGTCTCAACAAGTAATCGATTATGGTAATCCTAGACTACATCAGGCATTTATCATAATGACCTAGTCTCAACGGGGCTACCATGATTCCCCACAACCATCCATCACACGCACACACTCTCAATTGATCAACCAATCAAACACAATCCAACGGACAATTACATCAATTGTCTACGTCTCAACGAGTATTTTGCTTCATATACCTTGACTTCATCGGGCAATTACATCAATTGTCTAAGTCACATCAGGTCACTTTGATTCACTTACTCAGACTTTATCATGTTCAAGCGACCAACTGACATCAACTGTCACGCTTTGACTTGACCGGGGCAATTAAACCGATTGCACCAGATTGTCTAACCAATTTTGATCAATTGTATAGCCTCAATCCAAACCCCACCCTACATCTGCTATGTATCTCTTGCATGACCTCAGGGTACTCGCTGGCTTGTTGTTTCTTCATATTCACTCCATTTTCTCCCATTCTTTCATCATTAGTTCTAATTTCTTCTATTCTACCTCCCCTCCGCTTTTCATTCTTTTTCGAGAGATCGCCCGATTTTTCAAAAAAATTCGGCCCATCCCTCGAGGGGGCATACCACCCATTAAATTTACATTTTATGGGGCATTTCTTCACACCTATTTTTCTTTCTTTGAAACGACGCGATAAACCGCACCGTCTCAAAGAGGGGCAAATGTAGTCACATAAATCTGTCCACTTAATTAAATGAATACTTAGTATTTATTTGATTATTTAACCATCAATTAATAATTAATTAAATTAATATTTAATTAATTCATCTTAACCCTCTTCTCCTATTAATTAAATAAATTATTTATTTGATTTAATTCACTTAACCAAATTCAGACCATTAATTAAATAAATAAATCATATTTATTTAATTAAAATATTCTCTCACATTTAAATAAATTAATATTTATTTAAATCCCCCAAAATCCCACCTCTCACATTTAAATAAATTAACATTTATTTAAATCACCTTTATCCTCTACCCACTTGTATTTTCCTACAAAAGCAAGTTGCACAATTATTTTAAATAAATAATTTATTTAAATCACCTTTATCCTCCACCCACTTGCATTTTCCTACAAAAGCAAGTTGCACAACTATTTTAAATAAATTATTTATTTAAAATCCTATTTATCCTCACCCACTTGAAACCTTTAATGGTTTCCCTTAAAGTATTCAAACTTGATGGCTTTAAAGTCTTCAAACTTGATGGCTTCCTTCTATAATCTTCTTAAGACTTTAATGGTTTTCCTTAAAGTCTTCAAGCCTTTAATGGTTTCCCTCAAAGTCTTCAAGCATTTTAAATGCTTTATCTTCTTTTTCTCATTTAAATAAATTAATATTTATTTAAATATTTATCCAAATTCAACTTACACCATTTAATTGAAATAAATGATTTTATTTTAATTGAAAATACCAAAATTTCTCCCACTTGCATTTTCCTACAAAATCCACTTGCATGCCTAAACCCCTTCTAGATTCTTCTAAACCCTTCCTAATTAGCCTAATCCATCCCCTAAATATTGTCACATTCCTAAGCAAATTGGAGTCACTTCTCAAAGACTCCAAAGTCTTCGAAAAGCAATTAATGCTTTGTGTGTTCAACAAATTAACCCTCAAAGTCTTGGATAACCTTTGAAAGCTTCCAACCTTCAACCACTAAATGGCTCAAAGTCTTTGATAACCATTGAAGGCTTTCAACCTTCAACCACTTAATCCCCAAAGTCTCCAATAACCATTAATGGTTACCTCAAACCCTCCCACATGGTTAAAACATTTGTTTTGACTCAACCTCTACCCAACCCAAAGGTCTCATCAGGCCATTAATGCTTTGACCATGATTATCTCTTAAACATTTGCACAAAGGTTTATCCTTGGATTAACTCTTAATCCAATGGGTAATCTTAATTTAGACTTGACCCTTACCTTCTAGATAACCATGAGGTCTTCTCAGGCCTTTAATGCCTCCAACCTCTTCTCTCAACCCAATCCTATGTTGACACTTGTCACCATTTTATTGGTGCCAATTGTGCACATGGATCCCCAACTTTCAAACTTGGCCCCTGATTAAACCATTCAATCTTAACCCTTCATTTCCCTATTTCTTCTATAAATAGAACCCTTCTCCTCAAGCAAAAGGGGAAGCATTTTAGAGTATTGTTGTTATACTGGCATTAGCATAGAGCTTTTTCATAGCATCACTATCTACTCTAGCATAGTATTTAGCTTTTCATTTCATATTTGAAGCTTAGTATTAAATCTCAATCCTCCATAAGCATCCATAGTGCAAAAAGCTGCTGAGAGCTACACTCATTTGGGACTTGGAGAGGAGAGGAACAAGGGAGGAGCAACTATGAGCATCTTGATTAGCTATTTCATTTTATGTTTATATGCTTTCTATTTCATGCTTAATATCTCTCTTGATATGCCTGTTTAGGATAATCTTTTGTTGCTAACACTAACGTTTGTTTCTTGTGCTCTTGTGTGTGTTGCCATCAAACAGATTTTCTAATCCTTTTTGCAGAGCATCACAAACATTATCACAATTACATACACGTA
Organism: Cryptomeria japonica; assembly: GCF_030272615.1. Taxonomy (NCBI): domain Eukaryota; kingdom Viridiplantae; phylum Streptophyta; class Pinopsida; order Cupressales; family Cupressaceae; genus Cryptomeria; species Cryptomeria japonica. The sequence continues at coordinate 742 of NW_026730678.1, read as the reverse complement.
ATACAAACTTAAATGAAACTGTTCAAATTATAGAAGGATTGTGTTGGGAGTGTCAAACTTTGCGTCTGTCGGTGTCGTTTTTAGTCTCCTAAAATCTATGGGAATAGGGTTTTTGTAGGGTTTAAGGGTTTTTGTGTTGCCTTTGAAACTTCCCTTAGGTTTGTTCTATTTCTTTGTTGACCAATGATAGTGGGTTTCCATGTTTTAAGTTATTGCAGGAAGGGTCCATGGTCATATGTTAACCGGCCCCGTGTATTAGGTCTCATTAATCAGGACAGTCGCTTTAAATAATTAAATCCCCAAGGTTTATATGTTGCCCACGATCCTAAAAATCCTAAGTCTTGAGTGTTCTAGCATGCCCACAAGTCATGACCCCTTTGCCCTTCATAAGCCATCATGTGCATAAATGTTCACTTACAAGTCAACCTAAGCATCTCAACAGGCCACGGGATGACAGGATCATGTGTAGATTGATAGCAAGGTTTGCCCCACAGTGGTCTCTGACTTCAACTTGAAACCATGTGGGATAGCCAGAAACACCTTAAGTAAAGAAAGATTGCACCTCGCGGGCTCTTTAAAACACCAAGGTAAACTGTGTAGGATAGCAGGAGGTTGTTTCACAAAAGAAAAGGGTTACCCCGCATGACTTTCATCATTTGAAATTCTAGCATGCGGACTAGTGGGATGATTTTAATACTTGGTGATAAAACGGGTCCTGTAGCTTGTTAAAAAGGGAAAGAAA
>NW_026730677.1:0-7000 GCF_030272615.1 Cryptomeria japonica | reverse complement strand
TATTTGAGTTGTAGGTAGTGAGCCTCTCTCTTTTGAGAAGTGTGCTCTAGGAAGTGTGCCTGAATGCATGTGCATTCCTTAATTGTAATATTTCTATACTTTTGTAGAGTATTCTTATATTGTGGGTTCATTCCCACCATGTTTTTCCCTTAACTGGATTTCCACGTACAAAATCTTGGTCTTATCGTGTTGTGGTTATTTGCTTTATGTTCTCGCATCTTTCTTATGTTCATATGCATTAATTGGTTGAAATAATGGTTTAATAAAGTTAAAAATTGCAGAACACTAATTCACCCCCCTTCTCAGTGTTCCTTGATTCCAACAATTGGTATCAGATCTTGGTTCCTCAAAAGAAGTCAAACAGCTTGAGGAAGATTTGAGAAGGTGATTCAATGGATTCTGGTAGTCTTCATCAACAAATCCTAGTTGCACTAGATGATCTTGATCAGTCCAAAGTTGAAGTCCGGGAGTTGCAGGCGATCCTTAAGGATGCTGAAAATTTCATTAAGTCATTGAAAGAGTCACTGAACAAGTCTAGGGAAAAGAAAAAGGAACTTTGTGATCAACTAAAGAAAAAAGAAAGAAAAAGCATGGAAGATGGTCACCTAAGTCAAGCCTTGAAGGAGAAGACATAAGAATGTGAGAAGCTTGCAAAAGACACTGCAGTCCTAAAACATGAGATGGAATCTATAGTGATGGGGTTGACCAAGGAATTTAAGGGAAGAAAGAAGAATGAAGAGAATCTTAATCAGTCCTTGAAAGAAAGATCCGATGAATGTTGCAGACTTGATTGCGAGATTGGCCAATTGAATCTTGACTTGGAGAAATCCAAACACAATGAGGAAGAACTTGAAAGGAAGATTGTCTTTCTTAAGGATGAACTTGCAACTGCAAATGAGTACAAGGAGAAGTTAAAGATTAGCTTAGCCAAACTTGATGCCTTAATTGAAAGCCAGAAGAGGCTATATAACAAGAAAGATATTGGATTTGAGAGAGGTGAAAGCTCTGGATCTAGTCAAAGCAACCTAATCAGAAGAACAAATCTAGAAGGTCTCCAGTAGGACAACCTAATGCTCAAAAATATCCTTCTTTCAATGGTAATTATTTTGTTTGCCATAAATTTGGTCATAAAGTTATTCAATACAGAAGTAGAATGAATCAAAATGGTCCATCCTTCTCCAATTAGTGTTTCAAATACAATAAGTATGGACATAAATCAAGTGAATGAAGAAGTATGATGAATGACTCTTTCAATAGAGGGAATGTTAGATGTTATGCATGCAATAGGTTTGGACACATTGCTAATCAGTACAGATCAAGAGGAAATCAAGGGAATCATAGGTATGGACAAAGAAATATTGTGTGCTATAATTGCAACAAGTCTGGTCACATTGCAAGATTCTACAGAAGCAAAAATGTGAATAGGAAGGGTTCGGCAGACAAGAGCAAGAGTGTCTAGATACATGATAAAGGTAAAGGGAGAATAGATGAGATCAGGAATCAAATGAAGAAGACATGGGTCAAGAAGAGTGATATTGATGCAGGGAATGTGTCCACACCTGAATTTGGTGCTAGAAATTCCTCTGAGAATTAATTTAAGGACTTTAGCATAGGGGGAGTTTTCAAGAAAATCCTATTTCCCCCTGCTAGCAGTTGGCGCCTGAATTCAGAAGGCTGATAGAAGTTGCATTAGGTGGTTGAAAGAATAGTTTAATAAACCTAAAAATTGCAGAACATTGATTCACCCCCTCCCCCCCCCGCTCTCAGTATTCCTTGATTCCAACAGTAAGTTGATCATATAGATTCACAAGTTTACAACCTTGATGATCTTCCCAATTGTTGTCAGCATGTTTAATCTTTATGGTATGATGAACATGAAATCATTATGCAATATATCATCCTCATTGATTTTTTCTTTGCATCTCTATGAGTATCTTGGCTACAAATTATAATCATTTTGAAGCTCAACAAATTGTTCAATTATCTGCTTGACCTCTAGATTCCTTGTATTATATGTTAGAGTTAATAATGTCTTACACCTATTATAGGCCTTGTACCTTGTAATTTCCTAGTCGAGACATATTCACATGGCTTAAGTTTACTTAGGTCCAAAGTGTTGTTTCTAGAAGTCCTAGTTGTCTAGGTAAGAGACATCATATCTTATCTTTATGAATTTTATTTAATTTTAGCTACTTGGGTATTAAATGTTTGGGTCCCATTAGTTAATCATACTACAACACAAATTGGATTTATAAGAAATACAACTCATTTTATATTTCATATTCAATCAATCATTTCATGCCTCCTTATATTGCGAGTTGTTCTTGTCATTCTCCCTTGTGGAAGTTGTTTTGGTCTTGCAAAGATTTTAAGGGTTTTGAGGAGTCATTGATAAACTCCTACATGATATCAGAGCTTTAGTGTTGCAGATTCCTTCCCAAATATACGAGTTGTCATCAGGCTTGAATTTATTTTAGGAGTAGATTGGGGTTCTAAGGACCTCATAGTTGAATCTCGGGCATCAAACAAAATCAATTTTTCCTTTTGCTTCGTCAAATTTCATTATGTTTTGTCTAAATGAGGGTTTCGTGTGATCTTTTAAATCCTAGATCCAAGAGGTAGCTCATTTTTTGGAGTATATTGGGCCAAATCTAACCTTGACATCATATCTAGAAGGCCCAAGAACCCAAATATGGAAAATCAAATCATCGAATTATGAGACTTTGGTTTGAGGGGAATCAAAGGTTTTTTTGTCTAAGTTCAATGTTTGTAAAACTATATGAATATGTATGGATTCGTACCTAGTGATATTGTATAGATCATATAGTCTACAACAAAAAATAATCCTTCCCCCCTTTTTTGAAAAATATATTTATCAATCTAGGTTATTCCTTTATTGATCATATGCTCTATTTGCATCAACAAAGGTACCTTTGTCGGTGTAAGACTTTGTTGTGGTTGGTTGTTAGTCATATCATTGCACTAAAGAAGTTGATTTTAAACATTTTTTTAATATGATTTTTTTATTTAAATTTTTATTTTGTCACTTGGTTGCATGCCATTGACTAGGATTTCCTTTAGCATTGGGTTAGGGTTTTAAAACCATCGATGTCACCCGCAAGAAGATGGGGCTATAAAGATTAGGTGGCATGGCTAGGGGCCCATTGCCCTCAATATATCTACCACCATTGCTTTTTATTTGGCATGTGACACATTTTTTTTACCTAGTAGAGCGAATGGTCATATGGGTGCCTAGGGGCCAAACCCCTAGGGCTTAAATTATTTTTCTATTTTTGGTCATTTTACCTCTACTGAGAAAATGGCCAAAAATTTCATATATGGAGTCAATTTTTTGAAAACGAGATATTGTCAGAAATCTTGTTCAATGTACTTTCTATTGGAGCAATTATTTTTGTACATTCTATATTTTCTACAAATTTTCCCTGTTGAAGTCAAATGTACATTTTTTAGCTCTCGGGCTCATAAATTTTTGTCATCATCTTTGATTTTCATGATTCATGTAGTCTGGAAAGATATTGAGGATATCTATCTAGCCATCCATGCACTCTTTTTAGTTTCAACCCCATATACATTTTATTTTAGTTCTTGCTTGATGTGTACCCTACAAAGTTAATTGGACATACTATAACTTGGGAAAGTGTTGTTTTGATCTATACATTTCATTTCAATTATAGATCATCTACCAATCAACTCTTGTTTCATAATATTATAGGGTTGTTCCAATTGAGATTTCTCTAGTTGTTCCTTTGCAAAAGGACTTTTCCATTTGCTTATTATGATTCTCGAGATACTCCATAATTGAGAGTTTCTAGTGTTTCTACATAAGATTTATCATTTCCTTTGTTGCATGGCTACAAAAATTGTTGCACAACTCTAATTAAATATTTAATAGTTTACTAATAGGTGCACAAGTGGGAAACTATTGGTACATGTGAAATATTTTAGTTGGGTTTTATCATGAAATGGTTATTTTTAAAGGTAGTAATTGGGGAGTTAGATGTGTAATGGGTGAGAAGTTATTGGAATATGGGTGGCTACTAGGTCCTTTCCCCTGCCTCTTTTGTTAAATAGTTCAAAATATCTTCTCAATTTAATATATTTTAATATTTTCAACTAAAACATCCAACTTTCGTAACTTGTCTTTGGATTCTACACAACTTTAAGAGTTCAATTTCCTTCTTTACCTTCTAAAGAAAATGAAGCAACCTCAATGGACTAGAATACACAAAATATGCACTATGAATGAAAATATTTTTCTCATTTTACCCACATATATATTAGCATAAGGTTTTCTTTATTCACATGAAACATTGTCCCTTTATGAGAATCAATCTCTTGCACATATTCCTCAAAATGAGCATAATGGTTAAATAATGGTTTGTGGTCATTGTCTATTATAACCACTAGATCACATTGCTCAAGAACTTGCCAAAGTTACCTCTATATGTCAATATTATGTATATGATTTCCTAGCTATGATAAATAATTATTTAGTGGTGGCTCATGTTTGATGCACACTAAAAAGTGTCATTTGAAAATACCAATAAATGTGCCTTAACAACTATCATCAATTTATACAAAACTTGCATTACCTATTTAATTGTTCTTAAGAGATCAAATATATAGTCAAACAGATCGATGAAATTTTTTAATTTCCACTTACTGGTAATTAGTTTCTCCCCCAAAGATCAATGAAAATTTGATTAAAAAAATTGAATATAGAAGAACCATTTTCAAAAACAAAATATTGTTGAAACATAGCCACAAAGTTAGCTATATTGAAGACACAATAGCAGTTCCAGGTAGTATAAGTAGAGAAATAACAATATATTTAGAATGTGAATATACCTAGTAGCTTCAAAGAGAGCGTATATTGCAGCAACTCCAAAAAGAGCATAATAGCAAGAATCAAAAAAAAATTGTTGATATTTTTTAATCTATTTGTAAACACTTTGTACAAATTTTTTGATATAATTAGAATTATTTTTCTTTAATTTTAAAGAGTTGTCACATTTTATAGTCTCCAATTTTTCATTTAATGTTAAACGAGTTTTGATGGGATCTTAAAACCTTTTACAAAATGACTAATGACATACCACATGTCTACAACAAATGAACAACCACATGTTTTGAAGGTCTCTTGACACCCTATGCATAGAAAAACAAGAAGTAAATTGCAACGAAACAAGATCAAGGGACCTCAAGTCCATAAAACAAAGAACAATAGAAACTATATCATGTAGCTAAAAAATGTTGGACTTTTTCCTATCAATTTGTACCCCCTTAACCCTAGGATGGTTTGAAATCAATATAGGAAGAACTCTCTTCCTTCTTTAGACAATAGTCCATGAAAATTGTTCTTCTAGATCAGCAAAATGGGGTGAAGGGACATTGTCCTCCCTCACCACCACCACCTCCAAGGGAACCACATGTAAAGTGCACAAAGGAAAATTCACTAGAGAAAAAATCTCCATTAACTTAGCAACATTATAAATCCTCCTAAAGACCCCTAATAAGGTCATATGAAATAAGAGGATTGAACAAGAGTTGTATCAACCTAAGTCCTTGAAGACGCCAAAGGATCAACATCAATATTCAACGAGAGAGAAATAGAATCCTTAATGCCCAGCAATGGAAAATCAATAGGATTAATGGTCAAATGGTCATCCCTTGCCACTAGGTCATTGTCAAATTTAGTTGGGCTTAAACAACATACTAAGCATATTTGATAGATTAGGTGGCAAATGTGCACCTGTTCCTTCCACCAACATTTGTTTCCCTTCAATAGTCACTATTAATGTTAAAATGAGTTTGAGAACCCACTCAAGAGCTTGGTAGATGTCAATAAGTTTGGGGCAAATCGTGTTTATTATGGGAGGCATAGGCAACGTCGACAACTTGGCCATATAATTGGCAAAACATGTGTTTGAAGCTTCCAATTTGTTAAGGAGTTAGATTATCTCTCTAAGTATTTTTTATGGGCTAGTAATCTTTCCTCCTCTAAGTGTAGTTTGGTGAATGGGATTATGTCTTTAGACCGATCGAAGAAGGGGGATTGGGATTGTGTCATGCTTTACATTGAGGACATACATTAGCTGCCAAGCTCTACTGGCAGTGGTGCACAAAGAAAGATCAGAATTGGGCAAAAATCATTTCCCTAAAGTACTTGAGGAGAGTGGATCTTAAGGATGTACCAAGGTTTCAGCTAATAGAAATAGGTTCTATGATTTGAGACACTCTAAAGAGAGGAGTGGAGCTCATGAAACAAGGTTTTTTTTAATATGCAATAGGGGATTAGAGACTCTTTATTTTATTTTATTTTTGGGATGGTTATCCCCCTATTTTGTCTATGTATCCTCATCTTCAACCTCTTTCTATTTTTTTCATATAGGTTGGTTGGGAGAGGGTGGAGGATTTTAAGTTAGCCCAAAGTATAGGCTAGGTGGAGGTGTACAAATAGAAGCATCCTAGGGAATGACCACCTAGATGTGCTTTGGAGGATCAAGTTGAGATCACCAAAATTATTGCAAGTAGAGTATGCAATTTCCTAAGGGGAGATGATCTTCTAGCTTGGAGGCTGAACCTGCAAGGGATTTACTCTATGGCTAGAGGGTATCGTGAACTTGCTAGACAAAAGGATGGGGCTAATGAAGTTCCTTTGTGGAAATTTGTGGGCCAAAATGTAAGTTTTTTATTTTGCTCATAACCTATAATAGATGCCTTACTTGGGAGAATCTCTAAAAGCATGGATTTAAAGGACTGTCAATTTGTGTTCTTTGTGGGAAGGAAGAGGAGAAATCTCTCCATATTTTCCTCCAATGTGGTTTCTCAAAGTACCTTTGGCATTTGTGGTGGAGTATTTGGAAGAAAGTTTGTGTTCATGCCTCATATTTGATGGAGTTTTAGAGGATCCTTGGAAGGCCTCCTGCAAAGGCTTTCTTTCTTTAGGTGGCTTGGGGTATTGGTCCGGCTCGCATCC
>NW_026730676.1:0-7000 GCF_030272615.1 Cryptomeria japonica | reverse complement strand
TGCAGGCTTTGGAAGCTCTTGCACCTCTATAGTTTTCAATTTTGGACATCAAGAAATGGATAGAGAGGTTTGTTTTATTGGGCCTACCTTCTCCTTTTCCTGTAGATGGTACTGTGCTAGGGATTGAGCAAATACTAAGCCAGATTGAGAATTTGCAACAAGATAGAACCTTCGTGCAAGGTCTAGGCAATCTTATTTTAGCAGATGAGGTTGAGCATCTTTTACACCCTCTGGCCCAAATCTCCACTCTCCTAAAGCTAGTCCAGGATGAGACGACATCCTTGCATTTTGACGAAGTGATTTGTTTGGAGCAACATTTTTCAGAATTTAGAAGCACAGGTGTTGCCCCCTAAAGATGAGTAGTTGCAAATACAACAGGCTTTTTACTTGCTCCACCCTATTTTACCATAAGGCCTAGTCTATGAACCAGAGTTTTTGGGTTCTAATCTTTCTGCATGCAGAATTCCCCTTTTAGTCACCAAGAAATGTTAACATTATTTTGGAATTGGCCCACGGGCGGCATTTTGCTATTTTTTTTGGTGGACCCACCTCTTTTGTTCCTCCTGCTCACATGCATCAAGCGAGACAGTTGTCAACTCAATGGGGGTTCTATGTGCTTGCTTCTCTCTTTTTGTCTTTGCAATAGCATCGAGCTGCCACATGGCGTGACTTGTTCACATAGCGACATCTTTTTTGGTCCCTCTACCCGCCGTTTTTTGATCGCGACACTTTTGTCATGCACCTACAGAGCAGAGCGTCATGGGACTAACAACTTCAGGGGCTAACAACTTTAGTGGTGGTTTGTCTGGTAAATCTGACAGGTAGCCCATGATGTGCAAAGAGAAAAGGTGATGGAGTCTGGGTTTGTTAGGAGCCCGAGGCTCTTTTTAGTTTAGTTTTTCCCCTGTTGAGGGGGTTCAGAACTTTGCAAGGACAATTAAGTTTCTTAGTAGTATTTTAAGCCTTAAAAAAATATTTTATTGTTTCCTGAAGAAGTTCAATCAAACTATGCCTATGGCCTTTGTGAGACTTTACTCTTAGTATGCATTAATGGTCTTTTATGTGCTTTTCTATTAGGATTTTCAAGGACTTCAGGAATATATATATCTAAGATTTTACCGATTGAACTGTGTGTTACACTTGTTATTTGGTAAATGCATGATAGATATTTCTTTATGTTATAAAAATATTTGATTGAATCTTGGTTGTGTTTCTGATCCGGACTTGTAGATTGTTGAATGGGCTCAGAAAAATCATATGTAGTTGGTTTTTATGTACTCATGTCTTCTTAAAATATGCTCTGGTGCATCGCCTCAGTAGCCTAGCTTTTATTGTTTTAAAGTGTTTCTTTCTTCCCCTTTCCTCAAAACACCATGGAATAGATAGCTTCTCAATCCTAGAGGTCATTCAGTGAACCCTGTGCAATCGGTCCCCCATCAATGAATTTCCCATAAGGTTGTTTGTTTCCAAAGTAAAATTCAGAGTTAACAGTAACCAACTGGTTACAGACTTTGAGATGAATTTTTTGTACTCGTTTGATTATTTTTGACAAACCTTTGTCTTTGATGTCAAAGGGGGAGTAGTGGAGAGAAAAATACTTATACAGAGGAGATCACTTGCTCAAGGGGAGCACATCTTTTTGGAATCTTTTTGGACTTCAGTTTTTGGAAACTGTTTTTGGATTTTTGTCATGAGGGTTGCCATCAATGCCAAAGGGGGAGATTGTTGGCATTCTACACTCTTATGAGAATAGTTGATGTTGTCATTGGTGGAAACCAACTGGCAATCATTTGGAAACCAACTAGAAGATACCAGCACCAGCAATAGACTTCCACATACATCGACAAGCACTTCACCCACATCGGTAATAATGGATACCGACACTCAGGCCGATATGGAATAAACTTTTGTTTTATTGTTTTGTAATGTAATTATCTTTTGTAAAATCCGACATGGTACATTGTAATAGACTCATATATGTATGAGATCTTTTAGGTCAATTTTGTAAGGAGATGGATAAGAAGTATAAGGCAATTCTATATAAGTTGATATAGTTGACAGCGAAGGTTTTGGTTATTGACTGAGCTTAAACCGGTATTGAACCTGGCAAGAGAGATGCTATTTCGAGGTAGTACATTGTATTAGATTTTGATAATCCATTTTGTAGTCAGTGTGACTCTTTATTGAGTAGTGTGTTCTAGGTTGTTGGCCTCCCTGCATGTACAGGCCCCTCATTGTAAGTAGTATTTATTCATTGGTCAGTGAGTAAATATTATGGGTCATAAATCCCACCAAGGTTTCCCGCACACCGAGTTTCCTCATTAAATATCTAGTGTTATGGTGTGTTTTCTATGTTGTCTTTATTATTCTTATTTGTTGCATTAATTCTTATTTACCAGTACACTATTTTGGGATGCAATGCTTTAAATAAGTATAAATATTCTATAAATTGGTTAGACACTGATTCACCCCCCCCCCTTCTCAGTGTCTTTGGGACTGTCATTGATTCTAACAATACCAAATAAAATCCTAACCATGTACTAAATTAAATCAAAATAATAAACCAAATAAAAACAACAACAATTAACTCGAGTGACATAGATTTAAAACAGACTAAAATGGACTAAGAAAGAGAAGCCAAAAGTGTTTCTTTCCAAATAATTCCTCGCGCTATTGCCACCCTCTTCCTACACAAACCAAGTTTTTCCTTGGAAATAAATATTGTTCAAAAAAAGAGCAGGTGAGAAAGGTTAATATTCACAGATGTATGTTTTAAGAATAAACTAAACACGTGGTTCTTTGTAATTGTGTAAATTCTTGGTGCCTAATAAAACTCTAAACTACACAAGTTATATGAAGCGATCGATGTATAGTGCATCCAATATTCTTGTAGATTCTACAAGATTTTTATTTACAAACAATAAATATTTTATTTGGACTTGTAACATAACAACATATAAAGACACATTGATTTACTTTTGCGCACTTTAACTCTAAACCTAATTAAACATTCAACCAAATACTAAATCAACTTATACCCTAACACTAAGAATAAACCAAATTGAACCTTTTAACTTTAACACAAATTGAACTCTAACTCTAACACTAAGCCAATTTGAACTCTAACATTGAACTTAATTGAAGACTAAAAAAATTAACCATAACCATAAACCTAAAACACTCAAGCAAATTAAGTCATGTATGAAATTAAACCCTAACCCTATACCAGATTGAACAAAGAATCCTAATCAAATTGTATCCTAACCATAAAACTAAACCAAATTAAATCATAATTGAATGGTAAACCTGTGAGATTTTGCCAAGATCAAGGGCACAATGAAAAACACACAAAATAGAGACAATAGTTTTATAAGAACAAAATGTATTCTCATCAATATGCAAAAGTGATCAACTAGATTAACCAATACAATGAATATGGGCCTGCTTATATAGGCAAGGCAAAATAGATATGTGAGCACACAATCATGACATGTTGCTCAATGAGAAACAAGGGTAGGTAGGAAAAAGTAGGGGTGGATCATCAATCGAATGTGGAATGTAATAGCAAGATAAGACCACAAAAGGTGGAATTTCTCCTACAAGCATTATCCCTATGTGCACACATCCCTAAGTGTCTCATATCCAAACTACGATGAGATGCACTATCCTAAGTCAACTTAAGTAAAGTGTAATTATATCCTATAAGAATAAATAATTACACCAACAGCCCCCCTTAAGTGCAACTTAGGGGAATGAAGACTCATGTCAACAATGCAAGATGGGTCCTGACTACTAGGCCATGATAGGTACCCATGTACAATATGCAAATACAAGCAAACCTATGTAATGCAATCTCTCACAAATAGAGAAAGCGAGAAAACCTAGTGGGAAAAAACTTCCCCCCAAAAGGGAGATAAATGTACAAAGAGACTCTCAAAGAAGAAGGATAAAACATCAAAGAGAAAAAATTCCCCCCCCCCAATAAGAGAGGAAGGAGAAGTCAGTTGACCACCCCTAATGAAATATCTCACACCCCTAAGAAAGCTCACAACTACTGGAACTTACTCTCAGTGAAGGGTTTGGTAAAGATTTCTACAATCTGCTCAACTGTAGGACAATACTGCAAATCCATGACCTGCTCTTGAATCAACTCTCGAATGTAGTGTATATGAATATCGATGTGTTTGTCCACTGATGTTGAACTGGGTTCTTTGAGATTACAATAGCACTCTTATTGTCATAATGCAGAACTGTCTATCATGGAGCAAAGAACCCAAACTCTATGAGAATAAGCTGAAGCCAAATAGTCTTAGTCATTGCATTAATAGCCCCTCGATACTCAGCCTCAATCAAAGAGAGAGCAATAGCATGCTACTTCTTGCTCTACCAAAAAATGGGGCCCAAACCAAGGTGGAAGTTTTAACCAGAAGTAGATTTATTATTATCAAGATCACCAGCCCAATTGGAGTTTGTGTATCCAACCAAGCGAAGTCTTGTGCTTGCTTCATAGTGAATCCCATAATGATGTGTACCCTAGATGTAGTGTAGGATGCGTTTGGTAGCTTTCCAATGAAGCTCATGTGGTTCCTGCATAAAGCGGGAAACCATGCCTGTTAGGATTCCCAAAGATACTAAGAGGGGGGGTGAATCAGTATCTTGCCGGTTTATGGATTTTCTTAACTTATTAAATGAATTGCATCTCAAAGTAGTATACTGGTAAACAAGAATTAATGCAACAAATAATAAAAACAACCATAACATAGAAAGCACACCATAACATGGTATTTTAACGAGGAAACCTGGTGTTGGAAAAACCTTGGTGGGATTTGTGACCCACAATATTCGCTTATTGGCCAATAAGTGAATATTACTGTTACAATAGGGGCTTGCACATGTAGGAAGGCCAACTGCCTAAAGCTTACTACTTAAATACAAAGGAGAAATCTCACTGACTTACAAAAGTGGATTATATAAATCCAATGTCATGTACTACTTCGGATCAACATCTTCTATGCCAGGTTCAGTACTGGTTTAAGTTCATACAACAATCATAAACCTTATTTCACAATCTACCTTAATATTCGCAAATATTATCCATCTCACACATTCCTCACTACAAATGTTCTCTAAGATCTCATACTTATATATGAGCCTTATTACAATTATCCTTGTCATCTTACAAAAAGATTTTACAATTAAATACAAAATACAATATACAAAATCTTGTCAGCTAGGGTGCCGTTGAACTGTATGCCGATGTAGAGTCTATTGGTGTCAGTGCCTACCTGTGCCATAGGATTGTAAGGTTGCCATCAATGGCAATACCTTCAATCACCTATAATTTCTCATTGGAGTGTGTATTTGCCAACAATTTCCCCCTTTGGCATTGATGGAAACACTCATGAGAAAAAGCCAAAATTGTATCCAAAATGTCTTACCAAAACTGTCAAAATTGTGTTATCAAAATTGTTTTCTCCAAAAATGTGTGCTCCCCCTGAGCTGGTGATCACTTCTGTCATATCCTTTTTCTCATCCTCTACTACTCCCCCTTTGGCATCAATGACAAAGACTGTCATTCAATGTCAATTGAGTGTAGTTCTTGTCATTATCCCTATAACCGGTGGGTTATAATCTGATATCTCTGCTAAAGCAACATTCAAACTATTGTAGAATCTTTTGTTGTCCTTTAGTGCTTCTTTAGTCCTCTAAATTGTAATGGTAAGAAAGTGCATTTTCTCTTCCAGTGTCTTAAGTCCTGGAACAAGAGCCTCAAAAATCTCGTTTCTCAAAGAGATGAGGATGTCCAGTTTAGGACTTAGTCTGCACTTCAGTTCTTTTGCCTTAAACCTTAATCTTTCCTTATCTTTTTCAAGTTTTTCTATTTTTGCTTCAAATCTGATAATTTCCTATTCTACTACTGATATTGAATCCGATGAACCTATTAGGTTGTCAGCAATATCATTGATTTCTTTTTGAGATATGCTGATCTTGTTATCTATATCTTTTGTCAAAATGTTTGTTTTGCATGTATCTCTGTACAGTTTCCTTAAGTCCAAAATTGTCTTGCCTAGTTCCGGTAATAAGGTATCCATATGTTCCTTATTTTTCTTGACTGTCTCCTCAAAGAACTTTTCCTTCTCTTTATTCATTTTCTCTTTGAATGTCTCCTCATTTATTTGATCAATTGTTAGTAGGTTTTTGGTTATATACTTAGACAATGTGTCTAATTGGCTCAAAGAATCTTTATTCTCTATGTTACACTTAGGTGCTATCAATTTCAAAACTGGTAAAGTTTCATCTATAGCCTTATATGCTAGTGCATTACAGTCTGTTATTTTCTTGATAGAATCTAGTAATACCTCTGTCACATTGGTTAGCCTGAATTCAGTCATAAAGGTTCTGAATGACTATCCAACTACCTTCACAATTTGTAATCTGTCGGTGGTAGTAATAGCTTTACTTTCCTCTTTCTCTAGAGGATCAGTTTGTGTCTGTATTTCCACTACCAAAGGTTTAGGTTTATCAATTGTAGTCGGTGGTACTGTCTATGTATGTACTTGTGAATCCTGTTGCTCTACCTATTTCTCTGTGTGTCTTTGTCGATTTCTCTATGCTCTCTAATGATGGTTTCTCTAATGGTGCCTCTGTACTATCTATTGCCAATGACTCAATAGGTTTTTCAGTCTCATTCGTTGTCAGTTGCTCAGTAGATACATCAGTATGTATACTTGTGGTATCTACCTTTCCTATATCCGTTGTCTATTCAGTTTGTTTCTCACTCCCAACTTCAATGTCTTCAAATATATCTTCAACATTTGTTTCAACTGTTGTGTCTTCTACCGGTGGCTCAGTTGCCACATCTCTTTTCTCACTTGATTCCTTGTTAACCACAATGTTTACTTCTTGTGTGTCGATATTCATTATGTACAACACTTTAGAATTAGGATTTGTATCTTCATGTGTTGTCTCCATACTCTCTATTGCTGGTGGAGTATCAGAG
>NW_026730675.1:0-7000 GCF_030272615.1 Cryptomeria japonica | reverse complement strand
AGAGTATGCTCGATTAAAAGCAAATCTTGTTAAAGATTACAAACGTATTGATGTGACCCAGTTAAGGGATTTCCCTCAGATCTGTTAGGATCTTCACTTTGTTAGAAGTGACCTTGTCAAAGGATTTAAGACACTCAATCAGAATGTCACCTTGCTAGAGGATTTCAATATAAGACTATTAAGTCCACTCGGTTAAGAGATTTTCTATCACTTTCACAAAATAATAGTAATAAAAATCTATCTGCAACTTCACATCTAAAATGCTAAAGCAGATTCCTATTTGTTCAATACAATCTAGACATAGAACTAATCTTGTCTAACTATTGGGCATCAATACTCTGTTATTCTAACAGGTCTTCAAGCTTCTGTGCTCGGTAATCACTATGTAGCATCCCTATGCATACACTTGCCTACATGCATTGTTTATCAACATTTTCCTATTTATAAACAATCTTCTAACCGCTTAATATCCTTGATCACATTTCCCATGATCAATCATAGCCCTCAGATCTTCAATCTTGTCCAGGTTCAATGTATCTTTCAATCTGAAAATGTTTTACCCCACCTTGGAACTTGTGTTAGGGTAATGTGGTTCAATCTGAGCTGTAGATCTTCATGCCGACTTTCCATTGCCTTAGATTCGTTAACAAACTTCTTCCATGGCTTACCAATCATTGATCTGCTCTAGTTCATCAGCTTCTTTCATTAAATATCACATGTAAACATTTAATAAATTCTATTATAGCTCGGTTGTAACTCGGTGAATACTAAACTTCACTCGGTAGACATTTTGCCTTCATTAACTGACAACGATAACCTTAGGGTTTACCGACTAGGTTCTTTGCCTGATAACATAGTATAGTATTAAACTTTACATTTTACAACATATGTATGATGTTAAAACAATCTAAAACATCAAGATCTCATCATTGTCTGACTCAGTAGTAGTTGCCCATTGAATAATTTATCCCCTTATTCATCATATTATTTCCTGTGTCTTTACCGACTTCTTTATAATCTTCATATCATACTTCTCAAGATATGGCAACATCATACTGAATTAGAAAATCAATTTCTTGACATCAATGACAAAATAATAATATCAAGATAGTAAAACATCTTTAATTAGTTATGTCCACAATCATCAACAACCTTCTCAATATCCTTATTGAAATGTCAACAATCTTTCATTCTCTGTAATAATGTAATATTGCCAACAGGTTTTGGTTTGGTGATCGGATGTTATCTTGCTTTCTTGGAAGCTTGGTTTGTTGTTTCAGCGAGGGTTTCACCAACAGAGATTTTGATGAAGATCTTTGATGAATTGCATAAGTGGTGTTGGTGTAGCTTCTCGTATGGATTTAGGATGTTGATAGTGATCATGTTCGAGACCTAGTAGATTGGGATCATTTCTTTAGCGTGTGGACCTATATTGAGTCCCGGTTGATCTAGGTTATGGACTGACTTAATGTAACATGTGGATTGGACCTCTCGATGTGTTTTTGGGATGTCTTATGAGTTGGATATTATTTGTTTGGTCTAAGGCCGACATGTTTTGTAATTATGTAATTGGTTTATTATCTAGTGGATGACCTGATTATTTATGGTCGAGGGTTTATATATATATGTGATGTAAGATCTCATTATAGATAATGGTCATGGAATGGGATATGGATATGTAATGTGTGAATAATGTAATATCATTTAGGCGGAGGATTTTGTCGATCATTGAAGATCAAATTGGGTTTATGTAAGAGGATTTAGTCCTCTGGTATTGAGCTTAACCAAAACTATACTCAGGCATAGGAGATGCTATCTTTGCAGTTAATTCATTTTTTTGGATTGTAGTCTGGATTTCTATGTAGTCAGTGAGACTCCTTTTGTGAGGAGCAGTGCGCTCTAGGTTGCTGACCTTCCTGCAAATGTAGGCCCCTCAATTGTAATTCACATACTTACTATAGAAGTATTATCTAACTGTGGGTAAGCTTCCACTATGGTTTTTCCCTTTATCGGGTTTTTTATGTATAAATCTTGGTGTCATGTGGATGGTATTTATTCTTTGATTATTGTTTATGGTTAATTGGTTTAACTTCAATTATGGTATTTGGTTTAAGCATTTTGGTATTTATGTTTTGGGTTCCAGTATTAAAGTTTTAATTGCTAAATGTTCTGGTAATCTGTGACAACTAATTCACCCCCCCCCCCTCTCAGTTGTCTCTTGGTTATTTGAACTATCTAACACACTCATGGTAGGAAGAATAAAAGAAGAGTTATTTCCCCCATTACTAACACTTGTAGGTATAACATTTTGTGTAGAGGCATCCACGATGTTTGATGTGAAGGCATAGGAACACTAGTCATAGGAGTTGTCAAAGGAATGCAATGATTAACTTGACTAGGATGTTAAGTATAACCTAGGTTTTTGGCACAACTCTTCATACACTTGATATTAGAATGAACAATATGATAAATACTACGCAAGATATCAACACCATGTTTATCACTTCAAATCATTCTTTTTAATCCTTCAATCAATGGGAGAGCTTCATTTTCTAGGTATTCTTGACTCATTTACTGTTGAATATTGTCAAATTGATTGTCCATCTTCACCAATTGATCAACAGATACTCTAGTTAGTGATTCCTCCTCATTGTGAGAATTATCAAGAGGATAAACAGGAATATCTGAAGGATGGGAAGAAGCAGCAATATCCTCATTGAAAAAGCTATCCAAAATAGGCTCCATTTCCTCGGTAATTAAACCTTGGACAACCTTAATTCTACAACTTCTTCTAATGGGGATACTATAGGTAGGACTAATAGTAGTAAAAATCACGCACTAGGGAAAAGAAATTGGAAACAATAATGCAATCTTCTAGGAATTATTAAATTAAAAATTGTCCCCTAAAAGATAGAAATTTGAATTTAAAATTAGGGTTGAAAATGACCTCTTAATTTTAAAAGTTTGAAAGGAGGGAAAATCAAAATTAAAATTAGGGTTGTCCAAATTTAACCTCTTAATTAAAATTTCAAGATTATGGAATGTTGAAATATTGAAAAGAAATCAATTTAATTTTTAAAAATTAGGGTATGTGTAGTGAACCACTTAATTTTAAAATTCAAATTGACAATGGAAATGTTGAAATTCAGATTTTCTTTCAACCTTAGGGTGACCTAAATTCAATAAAATTTCACAACTCTTTGGAATTGTGTAGTAAAATACAGTCAAAACAAGCTCCCGAAATTTGAGCAGAAAAATTCGGGACCAAGTAGGTAGGGACATGGTCCGAACACGAGGTCTGGCCAACTTTTTTCCAAATTTTTGAGGAAGCAAGATATTGTGATTTTTATGTGAGTTCCAGAAGGATATAGAAATTGGAGATGTCGAGATATGCAAAATTAAGCCTTGAAGGTCGAAATAAGAAACACCTACGATGTTTGATAAAAGGATTAATTGAAAGGACAACAAAAAGGGCACCCTTAAGGGCTGACTTTTATGATATTTAGAAGTAAGACAAGAGGCTTTCAATTTAATTGAATCAATTAAATTCTTAAAAGAAAGTTGGAAATTACACAACCTTAATTTAATTTTAAAAATTAGAGTTTATTGCAGAAACCGCTTAATTTTAAAATTTTAAATTTGAAAATTTGAATGTTGGAAGGAGGGAAAATGAATTTTGAAATTGAAGCAAAGACTCAAATCTGAAAATTAATTCAAGATCTACACAATCCACAAAAATTTAAAAAAATAGGGTTTTGTGATTCAACCACATAATTTTAAAAAATTTAAAAATTGAAAGTGTAAATGAAAACTTTAATTGTGAAATCAAAAAGGTCTCAGATCTGAAACAATCAATCCAATTTAGGCAAATAACAAGTTCCATTTTGAATCTAAAAATTAGGGTTTTTGTGCATTCAACCTCTAATTTTTTTTAAAATTGCAAAGAAATTAAACTTGTAAATGAAAATTTAAATTTTAAATTGCATACACTCAGATCTGAAAACAAAAATCAATATTAAGGGTGTAAGCCGTTGGGTTCACCAAAATGTGAAGTGGAAAATTGGGAACCTTAGCCAAATTCACCACTTGAAAGAAAGGTGGGAACTTTACTAAGGTTCAATTTTGTGAGATTTTGCCAAGATCAAGGGCTCAATGAAAAATACAATAGAGAGACAAAATAATGATAGGAATAAACTGTATTCTATCAAGATAAAATACTGATCAACTGGATCATCAATCGTTACATACAATGAATATGAGACTGCTTATATAGGCAAGGCTATATGGATATGTGAGCACACAAACATGACATGTGGCCCAATAAGAAACAAGGCTAGGTAGGAGAAACAATATAATATTCCACATGAGGTGGAATGTAACAACAAGATAAGATCAACACCATAAAAGGTGAAAATTCGCCTACACACACTATCCCAATGTGGCACAAACACACAAGTGTCTCATACCCAAACTGCTATTAAATGCATGTACCTAAGTAAACTTAAGTAAGGTGTAATAATATCCATGATGAATAATTATTTACACCACCCCCCCTTAAGTGAAACTTAGGGGAATGCACTTAAGTCTACAATGCAACTAAGCAATGCAAGATGGGTCTCGGCTACTAGGCCATGTTAGGTACCCATATACAAATAAAAATGCAATCTCCCATAAATGGAGAAAGAGAGAAAAACCCAATGGTAAAAAACCCTCCCCCAAAAGAGAGATGATGAAATCACACAATGCTCTTAATAATCAATGAGAAAAACAAAAAATATGTCCCCCCCTTAAGAGAGAAGAGGAGACCATGAAGCCCCCCCTCAATGTTGAATCTCCTACAAGGATGGTCCAATGATGATGACCAAAAATACCTCCCCATAAGGAAGAAAGAGAGCCAATGTTGCACCAATAATTTCAAAGTGTGACAAAACCAAGTACCAAGTCGATGACGATGAATCACTCGCTGCAACAAAATGAAGATCAGGTATGGAGACAACCTGCTTTGAGCATCATCTAGATACTCGTAAATGGAAGAAATATTGGTACAATCCAAGTCTCATGGGATCAATGCACAAATGTGTACAATCTAAGTCTCAACTGGAGCCATGCACCAAGTCTCACAAGATATTCCTAATCTACGTGTACAAGAGGATTACATCAAATAATCAACAATGGCAAGATACAAAGAGGTGTGGCACTTTATGATAGTGTGAGTACAACATTTCTCAAGCAAGAGCATACATCATGATAAAATATTCAAATGTGGAAACATGAAAATGATGCCACCAACAAAGAAGCCCTGTAGAATACTGCAAATGAAGATGTCTCCGAATGGAATTTCACTGAGAGATATAAATGAACAATTGACCCCCCATTAAAAGATCATGTTGGCACTTGAAAATAATGGAAAAGTGGACTTCTAATTTCAATGATTACAACTTCTCAAAATGAGATATAGGAGACTTGAACAAATACTACTAGTGATCTAAACTGAGATCCAAGCAAAATACAAGTACCAAATAGGCCAAAAAATGACCAAATATTGAAAGTAAAATTTCTACTCAAAATAACTACAAACAAATGGTAGATTATGAAAGTAGACAAAAAATTATGCACTTTCAAAAAAAATAGCACATGAAAAGGAGTCCATATGAGCCCAAACGAAGCTTCCAAAGTTGTAAAAATCAGGATTTCACGATTTCAAAAACACTTGTATCCAAAAATTAGAAACCTCTTGCACCAATATACAGATCATGAAATTCTACCCCAAAACCAAAAAAAATGCTTGAAAAAAGGAGTCCGGATGAGTTAGATATCACTATTTGAAAATTGTCTGCAAAATTATAATTTCTGGAAAATTTTCATCGCAGCTTCAAACTTCAAATGCCTCTAGATTTGGCCTCTGAAGTCTGATTTGGATGAAACAAAAGGCAAAACTCACTTTCTTGGACCTCCTCAATCCAATGGTAACCTCAGATTTGACCCATCGATCTTCAATAATAACCTGCAATAGAAAGCTCCAAAATGTAAAACCCCAAATTTCTCTCAATTGGCAAACCAATGACACTCTAATGGCTCTGATACCATGTGAGATTTTGACAAGATCAAGGGCTCAATGAAAAATACAATAGAAAGACAAAATAATGATAGGAATAAACCGTATTCTATCAAGAGAAAATACTGATCAACTGGATCATCAATCGTTACATACAATGAATATGAACCTGCTTATATAGGCAAGGCTATATGGATATGTGAGCACACAAACATGACATGTGGCTCAATAAGAAACAAGGGTAGGTAGGAAATAGGTGTGGGTAGGTAGGAGAAACAATATAATATTCCACATGAGGTGGAATGTAACAACAAGATAAGATCAACACCATAAAAGGTGGAAATTCTCCTACACACACTATCCCAATGTGGCACAAACACCCAAGTGTCTCATACCCAAACTACTATGAAATGCATGTACCTAAGTAAACTTAAGTAAGGTATAATAATATCCATGATGAATAATTATTTACACCAATAAATTTTTAGTTGGAGATACTTTACATTCAAATGAGGGGATGAATCTAATAGATCCAATCCCAAAGGATGCGAGGATTGAATACTAAGTAGATTGGTTATGATTGAAATGCAATTGACCCTCTTCTGTAAAGTGATTGATTGAATTAAGACAAAGTGCTGAAAATAAAAACAAAGTATGTGAAAACAATGAGCTACATGTTCGAGATTCAATCATGCACTTGGATCTGAGAAGTTTGAGATGATTTAGAGCTGCCCTATGAAACCCGATAAAAGTTGCAAGGACCGTGTGTCTGGACAAGGCTGCCCTCCTATCAATCCTCCAAACTTTTCGCGTGTCAAAAAGGGTTTTTCCATTTCTGCGAATAAAGCTTAATTCTAGAAGTATAATTGTGCACCTATTTCTTGCACATAGAAAGAAAGAGAAATGTGTTGGGAATAGGGGTTTCTCTTCAGATCAAACCCCAAT
>NW_026730674.1:0-7000 GCF_030272615.1 Cryptomeria japonica | reverse complement strand
TGTCTCCTCATTTTCACCCTTCACCCTTTCTTCCTCGGCCGTGTTTTCACAAATTAAGACGTCTGGTTTGGTTCTGGGAGAATGAACAACATAGCTTTGCTCCTAAAAGTTGTTAATGGTTGTCTCTTCAAGATTTATCGTCAGGGCATTCCCTAACCCAGTTTTGTGTTTCAGAGTAGATACTCCAGTGTCTTTGGCCAGTCCCAAACGACAATCCACCTTCACGGAAATATAAGACTAGAGATTGAAGCGACTCCTCCACAACACCGAGCCTCTGGTCATATTGGCAGTGAAAATGGTCCTAGGATGGGGACATTTGGACAAAAATAAGTACTCCAGGGACAATACTCAAATTACTTCAAGATTCGTGGCCTCCTTGCTAGACGAATGTGTCTCTAAGGAAGAGGTAAAAGAGCTCGCAACCCATCTATTTGAGCTTGATTTATTGGTTGGTCTAGATAAAGTTCTAAGGTATGCATTACATGGTACCGGTATACCACGACCTAGGGACTTGGAATTATTAAAAGACCTAGGAGAAACAATCACCTTCTACCCCTTCCTCTTGGATCTCAAGGGACAAACCAAACATGCAAAATCTACAAGAATTTTAACTCTTTTGCACTCCTATCACCAAGACTTCATGCTTAAGAATTTGAATGCTCTCAGAAAGCACTTGCACAAAGAGCCATGATGAATGAAGATTTTGAAGATGAAATGCAAATGGTGTGCAAACTAGGAAAAAGCCAAATGCAAGATAATAGAAATACAAGAATGCCAAAGGTAAACTAAGTGCCAGATTTCTAGATGGCTAGATGGTTCAAATGAGAGAGGGGTTGGGTTTTTATAGATATCCTTAGGGTGGAATCCAAGATGTGGTACAAATATGGGATAAAGAATAGGCTTTGAGAATTTGATCCCACATGCGTGAGGTGGATGAAAATAGGATACAGGGAAAATGATAAATAGACAATGTAGTTGGTATATAGGAGATTTGGAAAAATGGTTTTTATTTAAAATAAAATATATATTTAAATGGATGGATAATAGAATATATTTTGATTAAATGGATTTAATGGAATAATGGAGAAAATGTAATTTAATATTTTGGATGAATATAATAGAAAATAGGAATATAAAATAATGGATCCACTTGATCATGTAGGTAAGATTGAATTTAATTAACAAGACATTTTAATGGAAATTTTTATGTGTCTACATTTTGCCCCTCTTTGAGACAATGCAGCTTGTCGCATTGTTTCAAAGAAAACGATCAACTGATATATGTCCCAGAAGTGTCCTGGTAAGGATGATGATTGATTGGTTATGCCCCCTCGAGAGATTGATAGAACAAATTGATGGAGATTGATCTCTCGATAGATTATGAAAAGGAGATAAGATAATTGATATTGTGCCAGTGATTAAGTTGAGACGTACATTTGATGGTAATGCATAGTTGAAAGGCGTAACTGAACAATTGATTGAAATGAATAGTATAGCTAGGTTGATAAGATGATTAAGCTGATGGGGATTGATGATAACACAAAATAAGGTGACTCAAGGATGAATTGATTGATTGACTCTGGGGGCATTGAGATTGCAAGAAGCAAGTTGGTTGAAATGATAAAGCGATTGAAGATTCAGAGACATGCATCAACTGGATAAAGCATTTGATTGATCTCGTTGCAATAAGAAGAATGAAGAATATGATGGAAGAAATGATGAAAAAAAAAAGATGAAAGGGGAATGAAAAGAGAAAAGTGATGATTATGAAGAATGATGAGAAAGAGGATATGCAAGCGATGAGAATTCTTGTGCTTTTTAAGTGCTTGTATCATCATCGAGCTTATTATAGCAAAAGGAAAAAAATCATCTGGATATGAATTAGACTCGAATGAATCAGTCACATCAATTGCAAAAACATATCAGACAGTAAAGGAATGCCTCAGTGTGTATCAGACCAATATGTTCTCGATGATCTTAAGCGATCATGTCCTAGGACGTGTCATCATATTCCTAAGGAACATCTCGCAAGCAACAAACAAGTGAACATGCCCCATCCTCGCCTTTCTAGTGAAAGACATCCTGGAGATAAAATCTCTAGTCAGAGACATCCCGGAAAAGCTAAAAAACATGTCACCCAAAAAAGAAAACTAGAAACAATCAAAAGAAAATAAGCAAACAAGCAAACAATATGTTTCATGCCAAATGATTTTTGTTCATAGTTAATGGGTTTGGGTGTATAAGTTGATCAAATGTTTATGTTTTCTAAATCGAAGTCTTGTCCTGTCATGAGTCTATTGAAGTTCCAAAGCTACATGCTCGTCTTAAGTGTTTGTGTCATCGCAATGTTTATTACATGTTTTTGGATGTTTATGATTTTTAGGGTTTTTATGAATGTTTAATTTTTAAGCTTTTTCTAGGACATGTTATGATTTTTATGATTTTTTCAGGACATTTTATGATTTTTTCAGGATATTTTAATGATTTTTTTCAAGACATTTTATGATTTTTATGATTTTTTCAAGACATTTTATAATTTTTATGATTTTTTAGAACATTTTACAAGAAAGTTCCTCCGACCATGAGATGCCAACTATCCTACCCACTCCTAAGGTTAAGGAGATGCCCAATGAGGGATAAGACTAGCGTAGTATGCAAGAGAAGCATTGCGCTCGAGGTATGCAAACAATCCACAAGCCATGGTGGGGTGGGAAGGCTATTATGGAATGGGAGAGCAGATATGGATAAGGCGTGATCAAGTAGAGTTCTGAAGGAAAGAGGAGGCAAATTGCTACACATGGTGCCGGTTGCCCGGTTTTCACCATGGTACTTGTCTAAGGCACCTGTTTGCCAGGTTTTCACCAGTGGACGAATTTATTTTTCTTTACTTTTTTTTATTTTCATTTTTTTTTGTGTGTCACAAGGCGCCTGTTTACCAGGTTTTCACTAGAGTGACAATCTTTTTTTAGGATCTTTTTCTCATTTTTTTGTAATTTTTTCAGGATCTTTTCCTCTTTTTTTGTATTTTTTCAGTATCTTTTAAAGAAAATTTTCTGAAATACTCAAGCATAGAATCTGTGAAGGTGAATGCTATTGATTGGATCTTCAAGCGATTCACTCTCGGGAGTTGCCAGTTGATATGCTCCCGATCCATACACAGTAGTGATAATATATGGACCAAGCCAATTAGGTTCAAACTTGCCCCTTTTCTCTCTGTCTTGTTGGTTCTTTGAATTTTCTCTAAGAACAAGATCACCAACCTCAAATGTGCAAGATCTGACTCAGTGGTTGCAACTTCTACACGTGTTGTTGATATGCTCTGAGGTGATCAAAAGCAGTTTGTCTTCTTTCATCCAATAATTCTAAGTCATGCAAGCGGAAGACTCTGTAGTCTTCATCACTGATCAGGTTACACAAAGAGACCCGTAGGGAAGGTATCTCGACCTCAATGGGAAATATAGCTTCAGAACCATAAACAAGGGATTATGGAGTGGTGCCTGTGGGAGTGCGAACACTCGTGTGGTAAGCCCATAAGGAAGGGTTCAATTGGATATGCCAATCACGACCAACTTCATTGACCGTCTTTTTGAGGATTCTAAGGATAATTTTGTTAGAGGCCTCAGCTTGGCCATTACCTTGAGGATAGTATGGTGTGGAGAAACGGTGCTGGATATGAAATTTCTCACAAAGCTCATGAACATCTTGGTTCTTGAAGGGACGACTATTATCAGTAATGATGGAAAGGGGGACACCATACCGACATATGATGTAATTCAAAATAAATGTGACAATTTGTTTTCCAGTGATATGGGTAAGAGGAACGACTTCAATCCATTTTGTGAAATATTCAGTAGCAGCGATGATGAATTTATGCCCATTGGATGAGGGTGGATGGATTTTGCCCACGAGGTTGAGTCCCCACTAACAAAAAGGCCAATATGTAATAAGCGATTGCAATTCCGATGCCGGTGCATGTATCAAGTTTCCATGTATTTGGCATTGCTTGTATTTCTTAACAAACCGATAAGCGTCCTTCTCAATAGTAGGCCAGTAATAACTAGTATGCAAGAGTTTCTTAGCTAGGGTAGGACCGCTCGAATGTGCCCCACATATACCTTCGTGCACCTCTTGCAAGGCAGTGTTGGCTTCATCATGCTCAAGACATCTAAGTAAGGTACCATCAAGACCCCGATGATATAGGGTATCAGCTAAAATGGCATAACGGGAGGCTCGACGGATAAAAGTTTTTTGAGCTTTGTTGGATAGATCGGGAGGTAAGGTATTATCATGTAACTAGGCATAAATATCTCCATACCACTAGGAATTAGGACCAACGATGAGACATATCATTTCAGATTGTGGTACATTATAGGCAAGCTCTAAGAGCGATTCAACCAAGAACTCACAATATTTGGCATTATTACAAGGGAGGCAATTGTAGCCATTACATCAGCTGCTCTGTTGTTGTCCCGAGGAATTTGCTCAAATGTGATTGTGGTAAAGTAATCCTTGAAATCATCCACCATCCTCTTGTATGGCATAAGATTTTCGTCTTTTCTCTTATAATCATCATTAACTTGTCTAATCACTAACTGGGAATCACCAAGAACATGCAAATCTAAGATTTTCCATTGTACAATCATACAAGGTCCAGAAAGTAATGCTTCATATTCTGCAATATTGTTGGTACAAGGAAATTGTATTTTATAAGCCTTCGATATGCAATCCCCTTGCGGTGTGACAAAGAGAATGCCAGTGCCAGAGCCACCATGTGTGAAGGAGCCATGAAAATATAAAGTCCAGAGGTTTGAAGATTCCATGTTGAAGATTGACTAATCAGGTAACTCTGTAATAAGTGGATGATCATCTGTGATAGGAGCATCAACGAGTTGATCGGCTATAGATTGTCCTTTTATTGCTTTTCTTTCAACATACTCAATGTCAAACTCACTAAGAATCATGACCCATTTAGCCAGTCGTCCTGTAAGAGCTGCTTTACTCAAAAGATATTTAAGTGGATCGATTTTTGCAATGAGCTTTCTTTGGTGTGTAAGCATGTAATGTCGCAGTTTCTATGAAGAAAAAACTACAGCAAGGCACGCTCTCTCAATAGGACTGAAATTAAGCTCATATCCCACTACGGTACGACTGATGTAATATATTGCACGCTCTTTTCCTTCAAAGTCATGTTGCACCAAAAGTGCCCCCAGTGTTGTAGCAGTTGTGGATATACAGTAGTAGAGGTTTGTCATCTGTGGGAGGTACTAACACTGGTGGTGACATTAGGTACTCTTTGATCTGTTGAAAAGCCTGTTCACATTTGTCATCCCATCTGAATGAAACATTTTTATGTAGCAGGTGTTGAAATGGTTGACACTTATCTGCTAGTTGTGCTATAAAGCGACATATAGATTGGAGTTTTCCTTGTAAAGATCTTAACTGACGGATATTCTTCGGTGGTGCCATCTCAAATATGGCTTTTACTTTTTTAGGATCAGCTTCAATTCCCTTAGAAGATACAATGTATCCAAGGAGTTTCCCGGAGGTTACCCCAAAGACGCATTTCTTTGGATTCAATTGAACTTTATATTTTTCCAACCTTGTAAAGATTTTATCCATGATTTCTAAATGTCCCTCCCTGGTGTAAGATTTTCTAATAAAGTCATCTACATCTTCCAGATATACATGCATCATGTCATGAAAGATAGTGGTCATTTCACGTTGATAAGTAGCTTCGACATTCTTCAATCCGAAGGGCATGACATTCCAACAAAAAGTTCCCCAAGGACAAGTGAATGCTATTTTGATATGGTCTTCAGGAGCAATTTTGATATGATTATAGCTCGAGAACCCATCCATGAGGGATAACATCTCATGTCCTGTTGTGGAATCCACTATCATGTCAATATTTTGAAGTGGGGAAGTCATCTTTAGGACAAACTTTATTTAAATCTTGGAAATCTATGCAAACACGAACACTCCCATCAGGTTTTGAAACGGGTATCGAGTTTGAAATCCATTTAGCATAATCAACAGGTCTTATAAATCCAACATCGAGCAACATCATTAGTGTTTTTGATAGAGGAAATTTGATGTTAGATAGTTCAGATAACCAGAAGACAACTGAGAGAGGGGGGGGGGGTGAATCAGTTGTCATAGATTACCAAAAGCATTAGCAATTTAAAACAACAATACCGGAACCCAAAACAATAATACCGGAATAACAGTTAATCCAATTAAGCATAAACAATAATCAAAGAATAAAATCCATCCACACAACACCAAGATTTGTACGTGGAAAAATCGGTAAAGGAAAAAAGCACGGTGGGAAGCCTACCTACAGTCAGATAATACTTCTGCAGTAAGTATGTGAATTTACAATGAAGGGGCCTGCACATGCAGGAAGGACAACAACCTAGAGCACACTGCTCATCACAAAAGGAGCCTCATTGACTACATACAAATCCAGACTACAATCCAGAGAAGTGTTGAATTGCAAAAGATAACATCTCCTATGCTTGAGTACAGTTTCATTTAAGCTCAATACCAGAGGACTAAATCCTCTTCCATAAACCCAATTCAATCTCCAATGATCGACCAACTCCTCTACTTGAATGATATTACATTATTCACACATTACATTCCTTGACCATGACCTCTTACAATAACCATGATGATCTACAATGAGATCTTACATCTTATTTATACAAACCCTCGACCATAAACAATCAGGTTGGCCACCAGACAATAAACCAATTACATAATTACAAACCATGTCGGCCTTAGACCAAAACAAATAATATCCAACACATAAGACATCTCAAAAATACAACAATAGGTCTTATCCACACGTTACATCAATGTCGGTCCATAACCTACATCAACTGGGACCAAGTATAGGTCCACACGCTTCAACAATGATCTCCAAATGCCAAGTCTTGAACATGATCACCAACAACATCCTGAAACTCCATCAGAAGCTGCACCAACACCAATTATG
>NW_026730673.1:0-7000 GCF_030272615.1 Cryptomeria japonica | reverse complement strand
TAATGATTACAAAAAATAATTTAAATACTCATTTGAACACCTTTTAAATATAAAATTATCTATATTCACAACATAGACAAATAATAAACCAAAATCAATGTGCTCTGAAACTTTCTTGCTCTACTTCCCGTTTGAATTTTGAATTGCTCCTGCACATGGTGTCTATGGAGGGTGGGGGCCAGCCCCCCCCCCACTTGATGATTCTCCTTCGAACTTTGCTATGGTGACAACTAATGTGGCTAATAATTCCAATCCTTATGTGTACTGGCAATGTGGCCACGTCGAGAGATAAGGTGGGTTCTCAGTCTAGGAATTCTATAGCTCCCATCCTAGAAAACAATGAGACTAAATTTCCATGACCAAGGAGATAGAGGATGTGCATCCAAAGGAAAGCACACATGCCAAGGGCCGAAATAATGTTCTTGTAGGTAAAACTCAAGAGAACGTGGACTCCAACATTGTACCAAAATGTTTCCAAACTAAGGAAAGCACGACTATTGTTCTACCTGACTTGATGGTGCATCACATTGTTCTTACGATGAACAATACCTTCCAGTGGGAAAATTCTTTTCCTTCAGGCCAACCATTGAGATAGTCAGGAAATGGGTTTCTACCAAATGGAAACTAAAAGGGAGTGTTTCCATAAGTGATATGCTTGACACTCTCTTTTTGTTCAAATTAATTACGAAGGAAGACATGGTGTTTTTTCTCTCATGCCTTTGGGCTTATGGTAAACATCACATCTCTCTATACAGATGGAAGTCTGGCTTTGACCCGACTGCTGATTTGAACAGGAGTGCCCTTGTCTGGGTTCGTTTACCTAGTCTTTCGCTGGAGTTTTAGGATGAGAAGGTTTTTTGATGGATTGGAAACACGTTCAGACATTTTGTAGCTGTGGATGAGGTGACTAGGGCAAAATCAAGGTTGATTTAAGCTCAATTTTGTGTTTTGGCTACTGTTAGCAAAAACCTTCCTAATTTTACTACTTTAAAATCCAAATTGGGAAGTTGGACTCAAGCCTTGGTCTATGAGAATGCCACAGTCTTTTGTCAAAATTGTTCCAAACTTGGTCATTGGATATCTAAATACAAGGCCTCGATGCCAAAACATCTTAAAAAGAAGGAAGTCATGGCTACTACGGTGGCTATGGAACCGGGTGAGTTAAGTATTGTGACTGATAGTGAAGACTACCCCTTTAGAGAAGGTCTCATCAAGCTAATGGAAACCCCTAATAAATATTCTTAGACGGTTAAGGTGGATGTTGTCCCTACTCAAACAAATTTTAAAATTGAGGGGAAACATCCACAAGATGTTCATTCCCCTCTTGTCAAGGATTCAGGAGAAACTAATGGAACTTCCAACCTGTTAGAGAGTTGCACTCCTATAAAAGTAGGACCTCTAGATGAAGGGGAGATCCCTCCCCATCCAAGTACCTCGACCAATAAAATCAAGGAAGTCCCCATCCCTAACACCCATATTAGTGAAAAAAAGACTGGACATACATGTATGAAAGTTTATGCTACTATTTCTATAGGACTAAAGAGATTCCCCTCACCAGATGCCTCCTCTAGTAGTTTTTTCTTGTCTGGGGATCAGGGATGGATAACACAAAGAATAAAAAATAGAAATATGAATATTGATGTGGACATAGAAATAAAGATCGGATGCCCATCATAGAGGCTCTCTAGGCACAAGGAAGTAGCAAGGGAATTGCAAATGGGAGGCAAAGGACCTTGGATTCATCAAGTAAAATTAGAAAATGAGGTTCATCTCATGGAACATTTGGGGTCTTAATAGCCCCCAAAACAATATTCCGTCAAGAACTACATTCTAAAAACAATTATTGATATTCTCTTGCTTTAGGAAGTTAAGATGATGGATACTTCTTTCAATACTATTGCTGAAAAAATTGGCAACGCTCTGATTTCCTCATCAAAAATGCCAATGGGACCTCTAGAGGGGTGGTTACCATGTGGAATCCCTCAAGATTATATGGCTCCTTTGTATCCTCCTCAATTAGCTCCCTAACCGTCAAATTGACCTCTCACAATGACTCTTGGTCTCTTGTGAATGTCTATGCCCCCAACACTTGGGTGAAATGTTTATCTCTTAGGAATGATCTTTCAATTTTGATTTAGAATGATCTAGACTCTCACCAGATGGTTGCAAGAGATTTCAAATCCCCTCTTTTTCCCTCAAAAAAATTGGGGGATCTTTTGGATAACTTTGACAATATGGCAGATCTGGTTGATTTCATCAATAGGAATGATTTTCTAGA
Organism: Cryptomeria japonica; assembly: GCF_030272615.1. Lineage (NCBI taxonomy): Eukaryota > Viridiplantae > Streptophyta > Pinopsida > Cupressales > Cupressaceae > Cryptomeria > Cryptomeria japonica. The sequence continues at coordinate 4,722 of NW_026730673.1, read as the reverse complement.
CGTGGATTTGATGGGACAAAATTTTACATGGTCGAACCATAGGAAAGGGGAACATCTTATTCAGTTTATACTAGACAACTTTTTTATTTCGGCCAACTAGGACCCTAGTTTTAATGCCACTCTTCAATCTTTGCCTAGGACTGTGTTTGACCACAACCTTGTTCTCTTGGAGTCTCCTGATAAACATTAAAGAAGAAGATATCTCTTTTGCTATGAAATTGTGTAGACCACTCGCCTAGAATTCAGAGATTGCATTAATAATTGGCGGAACACCCCGATTAGGGGAACACCTATGTATAGGGTGGCCTAGAAATTGGATTTGATTTGGAGGAATGTGAAGGGTTGCAACAAATCCATATTTAGAAATATCTTTGTTGAGAAAAAGGAGCTTAACAATAAGCTGACAACAATTCAGAAACAGATAGTGTGAGGGGACTCCTTGGAAGCTACTCATAGGGAGGAGGAATTACTTAGAAGGAAATGGAAGGAGAACTTAAAATAGGAGGAAATATATTGGAAACAAAAATCAAGAGTGCAATAATTAAAGGAAGGGGATAAAAACTCAGCTTTTTTCCACAGATTAGCCTAATAGAAATAGAATGATAAATTTGATTACTTGCTTAAGGGATGATCGAAAATAGGAAATTAGAGATGACAACCAATTGGGAGCAATGGTGTTAAACTACTTTCGTAGACTATTTGATGAGGATAGTAGGGTCAATAATACTCTCCTTGAAGACCGCCTACTCCAATCCCTTCCTGCTTCTCTGGATGATGATGATAATACTTTTATTGTGGCCCCGGTTATAAATGTGGAGGTTAGGAATATAGTCTTCTCTATGGGTGATTACAAAGCCCTAGCACCAGATGACTTTCCCCCAACTTTCTTCCAAGAATTTTGGGATATTGTTGGGTATGATGTTACCATAAATGCTAAGGATTTCTTTAGAATGGGAAAAAATCTCCAAAAATTGAACAACACTTCCATCGCCTTAATCCCCAGAGTACAAGAGCCAATGCTCCTCACAGATTTCAGACCCATCATCCTTTACAATACTATATAATTTTTTTGCCAAAGTTTTGGTAAACAAGATTAAGCCTTTTCTTGATGATCTCATCAACCCTAATAAAAAAGGACTTGTCTCAGGAAGACAAATTTTGGATGTTGCTATTATCACGCATGAGGTCCTTGATTCCATGGATAATTATTTTCAACCTAGAATAGTTTTAAATATTGATATCTCCAAGGCTTATGATAGGGCGAGCTAGGACTTTCTGGTCAAAGTCCTTAGGAAGTTTGGGTTTGGTGGTAGATTGCTCAACCTAATTAAGGAATACATCTTTACTATTAAGCACTCAGTCTTGGTCAATGGTGTCCCCAGGGAGTTTTTCGATGCATCTAGGGGGTACAACAAGGTGATCCCTTGTCCCCCTGCCTATTCATTACTCTTGCTAAATTTATTAGAAGAAATTCCATCACCCTTGTTAATAATGGTTCCTTGCAAGGGGTCAAACCTACCTCCTCTATTCCTCCCATTATTCTTCAATAGTTTTTTGATGAAACTATTCTCTTTGGGATGACTTTGATTGTGGAAGCTCAGGAATGGAAAACCTTTCTCAATTACTATGTGAAAACTTCTGGTTTGTACATAAACAATGAAAAGAGCAATATTTTTTTTTAATACTACTGACAAACAACAAGGTAAAATCAAAGATATTTTGGGATACTAGACTGATGCCCCCCCAGGTACTTACCTTTGGAACTCTATTCTTGAAAGAATGTAGAAGAAACTTTGTGGCTGGAAGGGAAGTCTCCTCAATAGTGTTGGCAAGCTTCAACTATTGGCTTCCTCACTATAAGGGATCCTTCTCTACTTCATTTCCTTATTCAAGATCTCGACCTCCATGATTGAGAATCTTTTGAGGATCCGAAGGACATTCCTCTGGACAAGCATGAAAAAGAAGAAGAGGTTCGCATTGGTTGGATGCGACAAGGTTTGCTATATTAGGAAAATATCACGGTTTAAAAAAGATCTCATGGCTAAAACTAGATGGAAATTGGCCCTTCACAAAGCCAACTGGTGTCATATTATGAGTGTTAAGTATCTTCATCAAGAAAAGTTCTACAAAATACTAAATTCTGAGGGGTTTCCTAGTGGTTACAGGATTTGGAATAATATATTTAAGTGTAGGAGCATTATCTCTTTGGGTCTTAAATGGCTTATTAGTAACGGGGGAAACATCCACTTCTAGGAGGATACTTGGATTGGGGACAAATTGTTGGCTTCCTTCCCCACTCTTAGGAGATTACAAGATTGTGCTATGCCCTCAAACCATATGGTGTAGGTTCTATTACTTGGATGGTGCAATACTTTAATAAAATGACTATCTTCTATGTGTCTTTGAATCAAAATGACAAAACATGTATCTCTTGAAGAATCAATATTTCCTTGAAGATTTATGGAAGAGTTCCAGTTGGATAGATATAAAAGTACCATCTTGCATGAATTTATTTTAGATGTTTTAAAATAATAAAAAATAAATTCATTTCTAAAGAGAGAGAAAACATGTTGAAGATCATGGGCACCTCACTAAATTGAAAGTATTACATCTTTAAAGTTATCTCCAGTTCTGTCACATTGAAGATCATGGACAAATACTATATATTGGATTCTTATCCCCCACTTATTAAAATCTTTGTGCAGTGATTTATTTTTTAGGTAATGACTTTGAGGAGGTGTGTGCATGTCATTGACACCACCTACTGGCTAAATCCTTTGTTTTAAGTCCTGTGGGCACATTATCATAAGTCATACAAGTAGATGTTTTAACTTTTAAGTCATATGGGCACATTATCGTAAGTCCTATGGGTATATGTTTTAATTCCTATGGGAACATTATCCTAAGTCCTACATGCATATATTTTTAAGTCCTACCCTATTGTAAGTTCGACAGATGTTTTAAGCCCTATGGGCACCTTGTATTAAATCCTATGATCATATTGTAAATTGTTCTTATAAATATTCCACTTGTAAAAGAATTGTATATAGAGCTATGAAAAATATGTAGTGAACCTAGGAAGAGGGGGGTCTTGAGGAGACTGCAACTCCAATATAATTTTTTATAAGACCTCATAGTATCATTTTTTTAACACTAGGATTATACATTATGACAAGATGAATTTCATGTAGTTCGAAATGCATGATCTTCATGTTGGCATATATTTGTGTCCTTGTTTATCATTGTGAAACAAGACATACATTATTGGGGGTACTTCATTTTTTATTTTATGGAAATTGACATGTGATGCCCTATTAACATTAAGGGGGAGTATTCTAAGAATATAAAGTTATTATGGCTCAATTCCCTTATAACATATAAATAATGTGTCCACGCCCTAGTCCGTCTTAGTTGGGCCCTATTTTGAAATGGCGCAAGGGTCCTATCTCACTAGTGGAATTCAATTTTGTGGCCTCGCATGACCGTTGGAGGTTGGCCTAATCAATAAATGACCTAGATAAAGTCATATATAAAGACATTAATCAATTAATTTTAATCATAAGTCTCCATCTGTAAGAAACCTAGTAATCTTGCATCCGTGAAGAATTAATCATCAAGCATTTTCAGATATCTTCAAGATTATATATTCTTCATTCAACCATTATAGAGAAAAAATACATCATTCATATGCAAGCATGTGTGTGTGATTAGGGTTTTGTCATGTTCATGCCATCTCATACAACATATGTGATTACATTCAAGAAGCAAAGTATCATTATCAACAATTGCTGATCTAAGGTATATCTTTCCATTATTTATTTCAGTATTTGCATTATTTCATTTGAGGTTAATTCCTAAACCAAGGTTTGACTTAGGCAAACCCCTATTCCCAGCAATGTCCCCTTTCTTTCTATGTAGGAAACAAGTAAAAACTTGTAATTTTTTAGGATTGACATAATTCACAGAGATGAATAGGTTTCCTTTTGGACAACAAAAAGTTCAAAGGACAAAAACGACGAGCATTTTGGTCCCGACAATTCAGGGCGACTGACGCAACCATAGCTTGGACGATCCTCAAAGAGAACAATCCAGATCATGTAGCAAGAGTAACACAACGAAAGCAACAAAACATCATAGATAAAATGCAAATTCAGATATCTGCAATATTATAGACTCATCATAAACTAGCTGGCAACATCCAGTATACATACAAGCTTACAAGCCTAGAACAACATACATTCCAGAAAACAATCCATCCAGACCTCCAAGAGGTATCCAAATTACATAACATTAATCATTATCATATATTCTCTTGCTTTTATTCCAAATTATCAAATGCAACAACATATATACGATTCAAAACACATCCGGGTCGGCCATAAAAGATCGCATTCTCCAAGGTAGGAAAATGAAATGTGTAAAATAGTTCGGACCCAAAATGTGAAGATCTCCACTAAGAACACAAATGAAGTGTGACCACCAAGGAAATTTGGACAAGGGCTCAAGAACATTGAACTAAGTGCCAATTAGATCTAGAAGCCAATAAATTTCTCCGCAAGAGAAGAAACCTCCAACTAGTCGTTAAACTCAAAACTGCTTTGAGAACCAAGAAACAACCAATCCAGAAGAGCTAACTTGTTGTTAAAGAGTCCAAATGAATTGGAAATCTGGAATAAGGAATAAGAACACACCCTAAATCCAACAATGTGATCCGCAATGAAA